>NC_057812.1:214729401-214819450 GCF_018294505.1 Triticum aestivum
CTAGCTCGATGAAGTGGACGGCGGCGGAGCTCCTGGACACGGTGGCACGGCGTGGGGTGGACGGAGGGCGTGGCTACGGCGAGGGGGTGGCGGCGATGGCGTCGGCCATGGCTGGGGCGTGCGAGGGGGAGGGGCTGGAGAGGAGAGGGGGTGTCTGGGGGGTTCGGGGGAGAGAGGGAGGCCGATCCACGGCGTTAGCCGGGCGAGGGAGGCGGCGAGGCGGCGAGCAGGTGCGTGGCACCCATGCGGTGCTCGCCGTCGAGCACGTGCCTGCCTGCCTGGCCGCAAGCAGCTCGCTGGCGCGGTGCTGGGCTGGGCCGGCAGGTGGGCCGGTGCTGGGCGACAGGTAAGGGTTTTTCCATTTTCTTTTGTTTTCTGATTTTTAATACTTCTGCAACTTTGTTGAATTAAATAAAATACCTAGGCAACTTCAAAAATCACCAAACTACTCCTGGTCCATAGTTGGATTATTTCCAACATGAAACATTTTAGTTTGGAGATATTTGAGCATTTAAATATTTATATAATTTTAAATGCCCAAATTCAAATATTTATGATTTAATTCAAAACCCTAGGATGGCCTAGGAAAATGTGCACCACTTTTGGCAGAGGTTCTGAACCAAGACAAAAATGATGGGCATTTTAGAAGGGCATTTCAGGTTCATTGAAAATGTTTTTTAGTAAACCCTAATTGGTTTCAGAGAGGACTGGGGGTTCTGTCATCCCCATTTCAGGTTTCTGATGAAAAGTAAACATGATGCAACACTCTAATGCATGGCTAGCTAGGATGTGACAACTCACCCCCACTCAAAAGAATCTCGTCCCGAGATTTGGGTTCCTCCGGGAAGAGGGCGGGATACTCGAGTCGAAGACGATCCTCCCTTTCCCAAGTTGCTTCATCCTTAGAATGGTGCGACCATTGTACTTTGAGAAACTTGACATTATGACGTCGGGTGGTACGCTCGGCCTGATCGAGGATACGAATGGGGTACTCTCGATATGTAAGATTATCTTGGAGATCAAGCGTTTCGTGGTCCACTCCACGGATAGGATCCGAGAAGCAACGCCTGAGTTGAGAAACGTGGAAGACATCGTGGACTCTGGAGAGGTGCGGAGGTAGTTCCAACTGGTAGGCAACTTCTCGTTTGGCGAGAATGCGAAAAGGTCCAATGTAACGAGGAGCCAATTTTCCCTTAATACCGAAACGATGGGTTCCCTTCAGAGGGGTGACCCGAAGATAAGCCTTCTCGTCAACCTCGAAAGTCATAGCCTTATGTTTTCGGTCATATTGACTCTTTTGACGAGATTGGGCTGTTTTCAACTTTTCACGAACGATACGAACTTGTTCTTCTGCTTCCTGAATCATATCCGGGCCAAAGAATTGTCTTTCCCCGGTCTCTGACCAGTTAAGGGGTGTTCGACACCGTCGTCCATAGAGAACTTCAAAAGGGGCTTTACCCAAGCTAGATTGATAGCTATTGTTGTAAGCGAATTCGGCAAATGGAAGGCACTTCTCCCAGTCCATTCCGAATCAGATAACAGAGGCTCGAAGCATGTCTTCTAGAATCTGGTTGACGCGTTCCACTTGACCACTAGACTGAGGGTGGAAGGCGGTGCTAAAGGAGAGACGGGTTCCCATAGCATTTTGGAAGCTTTCCCAAAATCGAGAGGTGAAAAGACTTCCTCGATCCGAGTTAATTTCCAAAGGAACACCATGGAGGGACACTATTCGGGAGATGTATAAGTCGGCCAGCTGACTAGCGGTTATACTCTCACGAACAGGTAAGAAATGGGCTACTTTGGAAAGACGATCGACAACGACGAAAATAGCATTATTCCCTCTCTTGGTCCTGGGAAAACCGGTAATGAAATCCATACCAATTTTATCCCATTTCCATTCAGGAATAGCTAAGGGTTGAAGGGTGCCAGCAGGCCGTTGATGCTCTGCTTTTACACGGCGACAGACATTGCAATTAGCAATATACTGAGCAATTTCTCTCTTCATCCTAGTCCACCAGAACCTCTGGCGTAGGTCCTGATACATCTTAGTACTACCGGGATGAATGGAGAGAGGAGATTCATGAGCTTCCTTAAGGATCAATCGCCTCAGATTTCGCACTTTGGGAACCACTAATCGATTCCCGAAGTATACGACCCCTTGATTATTAATGGAGAAGCAATTCGCAATTCCTTTCTGAATGTTTCTCTTGATGCGGGAGATTCCCGGATCTACCTTCTGTGCTTTGATAATCTGATCCGTAAGGGTAGGTTTTGCCACCAAGGTGGAAAGAAAACCTTGAGGAACAATGTGAAGGTTAAGCTTCCGAAATTCCTCATGGAGAAGCGGTTGACTTTGTTGTAACATCAGGTTGTTACAATAAGATTTACGACTTAGCGCATCAGCCATGACGTTGGCTTTCCCTGGGGTGTAGGTTATTCCTAAGTCGAAGTCTGTGATCAACTCAACCCAACGTCTTTGCCTGAGATTCAGATCCGGTTGGGTGAAAATGTACTTCAGACTTTGGTGATCAGTGAATATTTCGCAACGGTTACCGAGGAGGTAATGTCGCCAGGTCTTAAGTGCATAGACTACGGCTGCAAGCTCTAGGTCATGAGTAGGATAATTCTCCTCATGTGGGTGCAATTGCCGTGAAGCGTAAGCAATTACGTGTCGATCTTGCATGAGAATGCAACCTAGTCCTTGTCGCGAGGCGTCGCAGTAGATAACAAAGTCCTTGGAGAAGTCTGGCGGTACCAGTACGGGAGCAGAAGTCAGGCATCTTTTCAGTTCCTGAAAGCTGTGCTCACATTGTGGAGTCCATTCGAACTTCTTATCTTTCTTGAGGAGTTCGGTTAGAGGTTTGGCAACTTTGGAGAAGTTTTCGACGAAGCGACGGCAATAGCTCGCTAAGCCCAGAAAACTACGAACTTGCTTGACCGATTCAGGTGGAGTCCAATTAAGGACGGCTTGAACTCGCTCAGGGTTAACAGCAATACCTTTACCAGATATTACATGACCCAGATAGGTCACTTCTGACAACCAAACATTTGGAAAACTTGGCATAAAGGCGGTGCTCTCGAAGTTTCTTCAACACTAGCCTTAGATGTTCGGCATGTTCTTCCTCGTTCTTGGAGTAGATGAGTATATCATCGAGATAAACTACGACGAATTTATCCAAATATTCCATGAAGATTGAGTTCATTAACCGAGAGAAGGTGGCTGGAGCGTTGGTTAAGCCGAAGGACATGACGGTGTACTCGTATTGGCCATAACGAGTAACAAAGGCCGTTTTAGGAATGTCCCCGTTTCTGATTTTGATTTGATGGTAGCCCAACCTCAAATCCATCTTGGAGAAGACTGAGGATCCAGCGAGCTGATCATACAGGTCGTTGATCCTGGGGAGCGGATATTTGTTCTTGATTGTGACCAAATTGACAGGTCGGTAATCTACAACCATCCGGTCCGTACCATCCTTCTTCTTGACGAATAGGACGGGGCAAGCCCACGGAGATGAACTAGGGCGGATGAAACCCTTTTTCAAGGACTCATCGAGTTGTTTCTTAAGCTCGGCTAGTTCTAGTGGTGCCATCTTATAAGGTCTTCTAGCAATCGGACCGGTTCCTGGGATGAGGTCTATTACGAACTCAACATCCCTGTCAGGTGGAACACCTGGCAATTCCTCTGGGAAGACATCCGGGAAGTCACGGACTACCGGAACGTCCTCAAGGTCTGGCAAAGGGCTGGCGTTAAGAGAATATAACTGTCACTTGGCTAATCGGGTCAAGACATTGACTATCTTCCCCGAAGGATGAGTGAGTTGAACAGTCCTAGAGAAGCAATCAATTTTGGCATGATGAGCTGACATCCAGTCCATACCCAAAATGATATTAATATCTGAAGATTTGAGAGCTATCAAAGATGCAAGAAAAACAAGTCTGTCGACTTGGATTTCATTTCCATAACTTACCCTAGAGGTCTGCCATCTAGACCCGGGAGTAGAAATTTCCATAGTGGATGGCATGTCACAGAATGCAGTGTTATGCAAATGAGCATAGTTCTCGGATATAAATGAATGAGAGGCTCCTGTATCGAAAAGAACAGATGCCGGGTGGCAATTAACAAGGAGCGTACCGAGAACGACGTTGGGATCCTCTTGAGCTTCTTTGGCCGAGATACAGTTGACATGGCCACGTGAGGCGGTGGCCGGCTTGGCGTGGAACACTTTCCCTGTCGGCTTGCCGCGGCCAACAGCTTTAGCAGATTGGTTGGGGTTGGACTGGGGACACTCACGCATATAGTGGCCAGATTCCCCACACTTGAAACAAGTCACGGAACTGGTACGTGGAGGAGCATTGTTGGTTGGACCCCCATAGGGCTTGGCCGGTGCAGACTGTTGAACAGGGCAAGGTGCCTGGAAAGATGGCCTCGGTGTGAACCTGGGTGGCAGGGCGGTGTTGGGCACCCACACGCGGCGCTTCTGAGGACCAGCACCGGATGAGGAACCCATGTCACGGCCATGCTTGCGTGTTGCGTCATAGTCAGTCTGACCAGTTTCAGCACTGATGGCTTTGTTGACAAGTTTCTGAAAAGATGTGCACTCATGCAGACGGAGGTCACGGCGAAGCTCAGGACTAAGTCCCTTACGGAACCTTGCTTGCTTCTTGGCATCAGTAGACACTTCCTCAGTTGCATATCGTGCGAGATTACCAAACTCCCTACTATAAGCATCCACAGAAAGTCGGCCTTGGGTGAAATTGCAAAATTCCTCACGTTTACGGTCCATGAGACCCTCCGGAATGTGATGTTCACGGAAAGCCTCACCGAATTCAGCCCAAGTAGTGACATGGCCCGCTGGGCGCATAGCTCCATAATTCTCCCACCATAGACTGGCGGGGCCTTCAAGATGATATGCAGCAAAGGTGACCTTGTCAGCCTCCGCTACCAGCGCGGAACGCAGTTTGTGAGAGATACTGCGAAGCCAGTCATCAGCGTCGAGAGGCTCGACGGAGTGGTGGAACGTGGGTGGATGTAATTTGATAAAATCACTGAGTGACACCACGTTAGTCCTCTGATGGTGTGCTGTGTTCTGTTCAATACGCTCCAACAAACGGTTGGTCTCCCGCTTGTTTCTCTCAGCTTCCATCATAACCTCGGCTAGGGAAGGAGGATGAGGCAGATTTGCATCCCTGACTTCACTGCCTTCGGCCTGCTCTTGAGGAGCAGGGTTAGTGCGCGTGTTGACCATCCTAGGTAAACAAGACAATGATTTAGTCAGGATGATAAAATTCTGACATAGGATATAAAATGTAAGGAATAACTCGAAATGCAAGATGATCATCCGTATGACATGGTAAATACAGAAACTGCTTCTTTATTCCATCGTCATACACACCATACAGGGTTTAGTACAAGACCAAACAAAGTACTATTACGGTGAAAAGAGGATTACATCTCATCGGAGGCATTCCAAGCTCCTATACATTATTTTTCTACTCCTCCGGAAGAGTACAAACTAGGTCATATCCCACGAGTCACGCGGGACGATAGATGACACAGCTAGTGCGAACTAGTGATACTACCACTAACTCAGACCGATCCGTAGTAGTCCTCGTAGAAGTCACCTCCATAGCCTGGAAGCTCAACATGATCATCCGGAAACAGACGATCTCGCGGAGCTTGTGGACCATAGGGGCTAGGATGAGGTCTTGGACCAACAGACGGTGGCCTGCGGGGACCGCGAGGTGGGGTGATGCCTCCTACATCACGCCAACCCATCACGTCTGGCAGAGCAGATCTCACAGGATAGAGATCGCGCATATCTGAATATCCAGCTTGCACCGCCGGTGCGAACCGAGTCAATGTGGCCCAGTGGTCAGCACGGGTATTGAAGAGCTCTAACCTCAAGGCCCGATTTTCATGGTCCTTATCCTCGAGCATCTCAGCAGTGGTGCGAGTCCGTGAATCCTCCTGGGTGGGGTCAGCATAGATAGCCTGGAGATACCCTTGTGCTCCCGGAAGTGATCCTGGCATATACCAGAAATTAGAGTCCCGAAATAGACCAGATCTGACTCGCATGATGGTCATCATAGAGTAGGCGGCGTCCTGCATAGCCATCTCAATAGTAACCCCGAGTCCATAGGAGCAGTGAAGGGGCTCGATGGATCCAGGATAAGATGGAAATATCCTGACAGTGCAGAGATACTGGCTTTGATTGAAGTCCCGAAATTGCTCTTCGACCGTGTACTCAGGATACCAGCGGTATCCAGCCTCAGTCATTACCCTGACCAACTTGGCAGTATGGCCGGGTACATCTAGGCATCGAGTCAGGCGAACCACTTGATTGAGGTCGCGAGTGGCCATCTGAAAGCACAATCATAATGCAAAGGCATTAGAATTTCTAGCAAAATTTCGGCAGCATAACAGCTGTAAATGCTCAAGAAGGATTTTGAGACATTTGACAAAGGATTTCGTACACACTCAACATCATCATATCAAGTTCTGAATCCATCCTAGCAACATAATGTGGTAATAGGATTGAACTAGGCTTGTATCCATCAAACCTATAAGGTACTACTGATTAGTAACACGTGATCCTGATAGAGAGAACAGATCCTAATTCCTTAACCCCCGGTGGAAGAATGGACTGACTCAGATCAGAATGTCATAAGATAAAGGAGTAAAAAGAGCCTTACGTTCCAACCCACAAACAATTCCCCTACATATAACTAAAGAATTTCTAGACTCAACATCGACCAGTTTGGCTTGGAGAACCTACAGGCAGTCCGGCTCTGATACCAACGCTGTCAGGACCCCGACTCGATGTCACATCGATCTAGCTGGTAACACCTCATATCACTTTGCGGCCTCACGCACGGTATCCCCACGGGTGTCGCCTTACCTTTGCCCGGGACCGTTTGCGCCTTTTGGCTCACGTATATGATAGTGTCGCTAGCATCCATATGATAAGGAGCCCGGGCTGACATGACTAGTCGTAAACCCAAAGTGGCACAGACTTACAGGGACAGGCATCCATGACCCAGCTTCGAACGTGTCGGTCATCAGCAAGTGGGTCCGGGCTGTAGCACTGGGCTAGCAGGACTCCGGTAAACCGGGCTGTAGCGGGCTAACAGGACTCCGGTACTCAATGCGTGACATTTCCCCGAAGGGACAGACACAGGAACGAAGAAGGACACATGCCGGCCAGCCTAAGTGTTCCAGAGCAGTAGCAAGCCACCATGGCTCAGCGGTAACACTAGGAGACATTTCCCGGTAAGAGAGGCTACTAAAGATAAACAACTAGGTAGTCAGATCCCACACATACCAAGCATTTCAATCATACACACAATATGCTCGATATGTGCAAATACAACGAAGCATCACAACATGACTCTATGACACAAGTACTTTATTTAAGGCTCAGGGAGCCATACATAACATACACAAAGGTACGGGTCTCACGACCCAACATTCAAGTCATACAGTCATACAAACCAACAGCGGAAGTAACTTGTCTGAGTACAGACAACTAGTAAAATAAAAGAGGCTTGGAAAGCCTAGCTATACTACATGGTCCTTCACAAGCTCAGGATCACCACCTGGGCCTTTAGCCTACTCGTTGATGTCAACGTCTACGTAGAACCCATCAGAAGGGGTTGCAACGTCTTCTGTAAAAAATGTAAATTATAGCAACATGAGTACAAAGGTACTCAGCAAGACTTACATCAGATCCTACATACATGCATATTATCAAGAAGGGTTGGTGGAGTTATTGCAGCAAGCCAGCTTTGACTCTTGGCTAGACTATCCTACGATACTTCAACTTGAAATGAGTTTGCGCACACGAGTCCACTACTCACCACTTCAATACACTACCGAGGATCCACCTCCGTCTCCCTACGGAAGAGCCATCCTCGGCACTCACACTTATCTTGAGGCTTTTAGCAGTTTCCATTTACTTGTCTATGAACTGTATAGGTAACCAAGTAGTCCTTTACCGCGGACGCGGCTATTCGAATAGATCATGTTAACCCTGCAGGGGTGTACTTCTTCATACACGCTCTCACCACTTACCGTCGTTTACACGACATGTACTCGGCAACCTTCAAGCGGAAGCACAACGTGGGTGTCGGCCACGACCTACCTAATCACCTAAGCCTCCAGTCCAGGTTTATCGCCTATTCAGGTTCCATCCGCAGGGAGTCCGGCCGAGGTTTCCCATACGGCCCCGAACGATGTGAACAGGGTTCCCAAGATACCTAACGGGTATTCGGTACACCCGGCCACGTACCTACCGCATCACAGCCCACCCCTACGGTCAGCGCTGTCCACGGCCTCCAGTAGGCTACAAACACCAGAAACTACTTGCAACTCCTGGACGGAGAACTAGGGTGAATAAGAAGCCGAGAGGGTCCATTGGTTTCGGGCCCAATGCATGGTAGTAGCTGATTCTTAAATCACACATACAGATCTCAGTGCTTAAGGTCGGCTTCAATGAAACAACCCACCATGTACTCCTACATGGCCTCTCATCGATACCTTTACCAAATCGTGTTCACCACACCACTCTCATTACCGACATAATCATTTCACTCTAGCCCATCACCCGGATGAACCAGACCTGACCCGACTCTAAGCATAGCAGGCATAGCAAGGTAGGAACAACACATACATATGGCTCAATCAACTCCTACACATGCTAGTGGGTTTCATCTAGTTACTGTGGCAATGACAGGTCATGCAGAGGAAATGGGTTCAACTACCATAGCACACAGCAGTTTGAAACGCGTTGTCTTAATGCAGTAAAAGAGAGCAGGAGCGAGAATATGGGATTGTATCGATATGATCAAATGGTTGGTTGCTTGCCTGATGGGTCGATGCACTGATACGGTTCTTCGTTAGGGTAATCACGGTACTCCTCGGAGGCAGAACCTGTCGCAAAGGACACCGATACACAACCATCACCAAACAATGTGCAACAATATGATGCATGCATGAAACATGGCAATATGAGTGTGTTGGGCTAATGCAACTAAGACCAGAAGGGTTTGAACCAATTTGAATCAAAGATTCAAATTTCAAACTCAACCATGGCCTTTTAAAGTGCTTTTCCTTGTTCTGCATTAAACATCAAGTTAACTTGTTTAGTCATGCATGAAAGTAGTACAGATGGATAGATTTGATTTTTCTGATCATTTTTCATATATCATTTGTCTGATTTGGAGTTACAGAATAAAAGTTATGAATTTTTGAAGTTTAAATTATATTCTGGAATTTCCTATATTAGAATAATTCCAGAAATCATTATTGCGTCAGCCTGACGTCAGTGTGACGTCAGCAGGTCAACGGAACAGGTCTGGGTCAAACCTGACAGTGGGTCCCGCATGTCAGGGTGATTATTTTAATTAAAGTTTAATTAAAACTAAACGTGTTTAATTAACAGGGCTGGGCCCCACCTGTCATTGACTCAGGGGAGTCAACCAGGGCCCACCCGTGGTCAAAGTCAAAGCCAGCGACGCCGGCGTTTAGCCGCCGGCGAGCCCGACACAACGGCGGGAGTGGTTTTGGCCATTTCGGCCACCAAATGGGCCGCGGAGACCACCGGAGTGGAGCTGAGGACAAGCCGCAGCTCTTGGTGGAGTCCGTTGGGGTCGGGGTGGCCGGAGTTGGCGCCGGCGACGACTTTGGCGGCCACCGGGGTTCGGTCGAAGATGAACTTGGCGCTAGAGGGGTCGGTGAGGCTCGTGGAGTGGCTAGCTAGGTGCTGCGGGACTCGGTGAGTAAGATGGACACCATCTTGTGGCCGGAGTGTGGCCGGAAGCACGTCGGCGACGAGATCCGCGGCGGTGCGGGCGTGTGATCCTCGTGCGGTGGCTACACGGCTCAGGAATGAAGAGAGAGGGTCGGAGGAGTAGCTAGGCTCACAGCGCTCCCGTAGAGGCCACCGGCGAGGTCGGGGACGAGCTGAGGTGGGCGACGGCGTTGAAGGGGATCTCCGGCGACGGTGAGCTCGGGCGAGGTCGGTGCGGTGGTCTCGGGCCGCACGAGCACACGGGGCTCGGCTAGCTCGATGAAGTGGACGGCGGCGGAGCTCCTGGACACGTGGCACGGCATGGGGTGGACGGAGGGCGTGGCTATGGCGAGGGGGTGGCGGCGATGGCGTCGGCCATGGCTGGGGCGTGCGAGGGGGAGGGGCTGGAGAGGAGAGGGGGTGTCTGGGGGGTTCGGGGAGAGAGGGAGGTCGATCCACGGCGTTTAGCCGGGCGAGGGAGGCGGCGAGGCGGCGAGCAGGTGCGTGGCACCCATGCGGTGCTCGTCGTCGAGCACCTGCCTGCCTGCCTGGCCGCAAGCAGCTCGCTGGCGCGGTGCTGGGCTGGGCCGGCAGGTGGGCCGGTGCTGGGCGACAGGTAAGGGTTTTTCCATTTTCTTCTGTTTTCTGATTTTTAATACTTCTGCAACTTTGTTGAATTAAATAAAATACCTAGGCAACTTCAAAAATCACCAAACTACTCCTGGTCCATAGTTGGATTATTTCCAACATGAAACATTTTAGTTTGGAGATATTTGAGCATTTAAATATTTATATAATTTTAAATGCCCAAATTCAAATATTTATGATTTAATTCAAAACCCTAGGATGGCCTAGGAAAATGTGCACCACTTTTGGCAGAGGTTCTGAACCAAGACAAAAATGATGGGCATTTTAGAAGGGCATTTCAGGTTCATTGAAAATGTTTTTTAGTAAACCCTAATTGGTTTCAGAGAGGACTGGGGGTTCTGTCATCCCCATTTCAGGTTTCTGATGAAAAGTAAACATGATGCAACACTCTAATGCATGGCTAGCTAGGATGTGACAACATCAATCGATGTGCATCTCCATAGCCCATTGATTAGCCTCGTTGATGTGAGACTTTCTCCTTTTTTGTCTTCTCCACATAACCCCCATCATATTCTATTCCACCCATAGTGCTATATCCATGGCTCGCGCTCATATATTGCGTGAAAGTTTATAGGTTTGAGATTACTAAAGTATGAAACAATTGCTTGGCTTGTCATCGGGGTTGTGCATGATGAGAGCATTCTTGTGTGACGAAAATGGAGCATGACTAAACTATATGATTTTGTAGGGATGAACTTTCTTTGGCCATGTTATTTTGAGAAGACATAATTGCTTAGTTAGTATGCTTGAAGTATTATTATTTTTATGTCAATATGAACTTTTATCTTGAATCTTTCGGATCTGAATATTCATACCACAATTAAGAAGAATTACATTAAAATTATGCCAAGTAGCACTAGCGATGGCAAGGTGGTGACCAATGAGCCCGAAGAATCTGTGGGTCGGCGGTAGACGGGCCTCCGCTAGTATGGCCATCTAGAACGACAAGGTCTTTCAAGGCCTGGGGGCTGCAAGCGGGGCCTCGATCATTGAGACAGAAACTTTCAAAACATATTTTTTGCTAACCTTGGAGCGCAGGAGGCTCGCATCCGGTAACATGCCCGCAAGGCGGCAACCGGCTTGTGCATACCTGGGCGCGCCTGGTGAGGCGGCACCTCGGACCAGGATGGAGCCCTGGGAGCCCAGGGGCCAAGGGGCTCACGAGGGTCCCGGAAGCGGGCATCGTGAGCCGACCAAGCAGCCCGCGGCCGATGCGGTGGCACGTTGCGCCGCTCGCTCGCGGTCGCCAGTCCAAAGGCCCCACCCAGGGCTGTTGGCCCTCAGGCTTGCTGGTGCGCGACCCAGGGTGAGAGGCGGGGCCCTCGATCAGGAAGCAGGCGGCTGCCTTGCGCCCCTTGAAGTCTCCGCTCGTGACACTCACACGTAATAATGAGTGGGGCTGTACACGCCCCGGAGTCTCCTGAGTGCTGCCCCTGAGCCTCACGGGGATCCCACCCATGTCTCAGTGGAAGCCCCATGCTCCACACTGGCGGACGACACGGTCCCCCTGATACGTCTCCAACGTATCTATAATTTTTGATTGTTCCATGCTGTTATATTATCATTCTTGGATGTTTTACAATTATTTTATGGCAACTTTATATCATTTTTGGGACTAATCTATTGACATAGTGCCCAGTGCCAGTTGTTATTTTTTGCTTGTTTTTTACTTCGCAAAAAATCAATACCAAATGGAGTCCAAACATAGCGAAACTTTTTGGAGATTTTTTCTGGACCAGAAGACACCTGTTGGACCAAAGAAGTACCAGAGGGGGCTCCGAGGGGAGCACAACTCACCAGGGTGCGCCTAGGTGGGTTGTGCCCACCTCGGTGGCCTCCCGCACCGCCTCTTTGCTCTACAAGTACCCCAATATTCTAGAAACCCTAGGGGAGTCGTCGAAAATCAATTTCAGCCGCCGCAAGTTCCAAAACCACCAGATCCAATCTAAACACCATCATGGAGGGGTTCATCATCCTCATTGGTGCCTCTCCAATGATGCGTGAGTAGTTCATTGTAGACCTACGGGTCCGTAGTTAGTAGCTAGATGGCTTCCTTTCTCTCTTTTGAATCTCAATACAATGGTCTCTTGGAGATCTATTTCATGTAACTCTTTTGCGGTGTGTTTGTTGGGATCCGATGAACTTTGAGTTTATGGTTAGATCTATGTTTTTATCCATGAAAGTCATTTGAGTCTTTTGATCTCTTATATGCATGATTACTTATAGCCTCATATTTATTCTTCGAATCTTTGCTTTAGTTAGGCCAACTAGGTCGGTTTTTCTTGCCATGGGAAGAGGTGCTCTGTGATGGGTTCGATCTTACGGTGCTTGATCCCAGTGACAGAAGGGGAACCGACACGCATGTATTGTTGCTATTAAGGATAACAAGATGGGCTCTATTTCTACATAAATAGATCTTGTCTACATCATGTCATCGTTCTTATTGCATTACTCCGTTTCTCCATGAACTTAATACACTAGATGCATGCTGGATCGCGGTCGATGTGTGGAGTAATAGTAGTAGATGCAGGCATGAGTCGCTCTACTAATCTTGGAAGTGATGCCTATATAATGATCATTTCCTAGATATCGTCATGATTATTTGAAGTTATATCAATTGTCCGATAGTAATTTGTTTACCCACCATATGCTATTTTTCTCGAGAGAAGCCACTAGTGAAATCTACGGCCCCGGGTCTCTTCTTTATTATATTTGCCTTCGCGATCTATTTTATTTGCTTTTATTTCCAGATCTATTAATCTAAAATACCTTGCTGCAATTTATCATTACTTATTTTATCTCGCGTTCCCGCGAGATCTATTTATCCAATCTACTACAATTTTACCTATCTTTTTACTCGTGAGGGATTGACAACCCCTGTCTTCCGTCGGGTTGCAAGTATTTGTTCTTTGTGTGTAGGAGTTGTTTACATGGTATTGCGTGGTTTTCCTACTGGTTTGATAACCTTGGTCTCATCACTAAGGGAAATACCTACCATAGCTGTGCCGCATCATCCCTTCCTCTTTGGGGAAATACCAACGTAGTTCAAGCTGCATCAAAAGGAATTTGTGGCGCTGCTGCTGGGGAGACATCATCAACATCTACCAGGTTCCTAATCACAAATCTCATCCCCTTGCAATTTACATTATTTTCCACTTTCCTCTCGTTTTCCTCTCCCCCACTTCACAAAAAAGTTACTGTCATGGAAGTGTCACGGTAGATGTCCTCATGGAAGGACTTAGTTGTGGAGCCATTGCGACAAGGTTAGCTTGAAGGGGTTAAACGGGACAAAGGACACGGATAGTTTATACTGGTTTGGCCCCTTGCGGTGAAGGTAAAGGCCTACTCCAGTTTGAGGTGGTATTGCTAGGGTTTCGATTACCAGGGAGCAAACATGCTTTGCCTGGCTCTCGATCTGATGTTTCTTGCCCTAAGCCGCTGCCAGATCGTCCCCTTATATACATGGGTTGACGCCCTGCGGCCTACAGAGTCCCGGCCGGCTTATATAACGTGTCTGGCTTGGTGACGTATCTTACATGCCTTATATTAAAGTCTACACGTACATGGTGGTTTACACTTACGGGCCCTAAGCCGCCTCTGGACTTGGGCCTCTTACAAGCCTATCTATGAACCGCCATCTCAGTATGCTCTTGGGCTTCATAATAGATGAACCGCTATAATGGCTGACCCGGCCCCTCCTGGTCGGGTCATATCTGATAGTCATATCCCCAACATTAGGCCCCAGGTTGATTTGAACTCGTTCATGTCAATCTTTGACACTTAGACAGATCCTTCTTCATCTGCTGTAAACATTGTAACCCGCCATGACGTCATCTTCAGAAATTTTGGCAACCCGCCATTATGTCATCTGCCATTAACTTTGCACATGTCATAACGTATCTTTATCTTTAATGACCTTCCAAAAATCGAGGCATTCAATCGGTTGGATAATCATCACTTGGCCTCCTCGTTTTTCGTGCCTGCATGTCTACTCTTTCCCTTATAAATAGGGTCAAACCGCCCCTTTCTCATTCTCCTATCTTCTCCTTCTCGTCTTCTTCTTCCTCGCGACGCACCAGCCCGCACGAGCTCCGTCGTCATCGACCTTCGTCTTCTGCCTCGACTCCGGCCGCTGCATCACCCTGAATCATACCAGAACACTGCGGCACTCCTCCGTTGTCTCATCATCTTCAGTAAGTCTCCTTTTTCCCCATAACAGATATGTTGTTTAGGGTTTCAGTGTTCATCACCGTTTCCTCCCTTTCTCCTTTCTAGATTGCGTAGTTTTCATGTGAAAATAACATAGGTCTTGTGCGGTAGCAGTTTTCGCACCCGTTTTTGATATTAGATCATATCCTCATCGCGACAGATCTCCTCTAGGGCACCTCCACTTTCCTGCTGCTGCCTCTATAGGTTTAGAATTTATTACCTTTTTCTGAACAGTTGCAGATCTGAACTTATAGCTGTAATATGTGAACCCTGTTTGTCCAACACTTAGTAGAATTTTGTTCTTTGTCGGATTTTGAATACATGTATATGCCATGGCAGCTTACATGTCTGGCTTATAATCAACCATATGTCATTAGTCCTCACTTAAGCCGCCATTCTGAACGTATACTGCAACTGTTAACTTGTGTTTTCACTAACTAATTTGAACCGGCAAATTACTTCCTCCTTTTAGGTTTTCCTTCTTTCACCATGCCGCCAAAGACAGACTATACATGCAATTGGGTCCCCTCCATCGTCACTGAGGGCACATTCAAAGACTTTGTCAAAGTCAGGTACTTACTCGCAAAGAGTGTTACGCATTACCGCATTCCTGAACCGGGCCAGGAAAAACCTCAGCCAAAGGATGGCGAAGTCATTGTATTCACGGATCACATGAACCGGGGCTTCTCCCCACCCGGCTCTAAATTTTTTCGGGATGTTCTGCACTTCTTCCAACTCCATCCTCAAGACATCAGACCCAATTCCGTGTCGAACATTTGTAACTTTCAAGTGTTCTATGAAGTATATCTTTAAGAGGAGCCCAACATTGATCTCTTTAGAGAGTATTTCTATTTGAACCGCCAAAATGAATTTACCAACGGACCCAGTTTGGAACTTTGTGGAATATTAATTCAGCGCAGAAGAGACGCCATTTTCCCTTATGCACTCCTGCCGAGTCACCCGAAGGATTGGAGTCAAACGTGGTTTTACTGCAAAGATACCTCTCCGGCTGACGAGAATCCACTGCTGGGTTACCGTGTCGAGCGCCTGGACTCAAAGCGCAATCTTCCTGAGAAGCTTACCACCGCGGAACGTGCAAAAATTGCTCCTACCATCGCAAAGGTTACAGCTCTGCTAGGGAACGGCTTAACCGGTGTTGACCTGGTTAGGTGCTGGGTTTCTTGGAGGATAATCCCTTTAAGTCGCCGCTCTGGCTTAATGTGCACTTACACTGGTGATGTAAAGGATCCACTGCGCCACAACTCTGCACCGTTAGCTGACGAGGCAGTAAATGAAATGGTTAAGTCCCTTCTGAATGAAGATCCAGAAGATTGCCTCAAAATGGGTCTGGCCCCTTTCTGCAAGCTTAACCCACCACCAGATGTAAATCTCTGAGCTTATTTACCTTTACCTCATTATTCAAGCATTTTACTCAACCTTTGATAACTTGTACATGCTAAATCTGATTTTTGGAAAAAGGCATATGATCATGAAGCTACCAAGAAGGCCAGGGCTGCCAACAAAGCCGCCAGGAAAACCGTCAAGAAGACCAGCAAGAAGAAGAAGAAACCAAGCGCCTCTGATCTGCTTAAGCTCGATGACACCTCTGAGTCAGAGGTAGCCCTTGACTCTCTTGGCTTGCTTTTCAACCATCTTATTGACACTGACTATTATCAGGATGACACAGGAGCCAGCCAAGCAGTTGAAGAAGAGGTAACTATTATTTCCTCCGACTCAGAACCTTTGCCAAGACAGAAACTTCGGCGAGTAACCCGGAAAGTAAGGTTTTCACACCCCTTGGCTTATTTAGATCCTCACTTTCTTTTGAAATGATAGCAACACAAGGGTCAACGTTAGACCCGCACTAGTGGAGGTGAAGAATTATCCTCCGGTTTACCAAACACTCCCTCTCCTTGTAAACGTCAAAATGAGGTTCTTTTTAACCTTAACTCTTTTATTTACTAGTGGGTCTCTTTCGCCAGCCACTCAATTCCTTTGACTCAAACTTACAAGAGGTTTCTCGTTCTTCCTCTGGCGATTCATCTCAAACCCAGTTGCCGGCTTTTAAGACTACCCCCGGGTAATAACAATTATCTTTATCCTGTAGTTTTATACCCTCACCATTATACTGATTTGTCCTAACTCTTTCAGTGGGCAAGCAAAGCCTAATAAGAGAGCAAAGATGTCCAAGCTAGTTGAAGACCTAAAGTTGCTGAGCCATACTAGCAAGCTTCTACACCAAAAGCCTCTGAAAACAATCAAAAGATCCTGCTTCGAACACTCAAGCTGAAATGCCTGAACTTTCTGTTGATCAAACCAACATTGATCCTTCAAATACTGAACCGTCAAGCTCACCTAAACCGCCAGAGACTTATGCTGATGACATTCTGATCACTGGCACTAGTTTTGCTGAACCGGGGAACCCAGCTGTGTTAGCCAGACATTCTGTCAAGCAAGAAGTTATGGAGAGATGGAAAGTGAGGTTTGATATCTCCCACTATGCTCAATTGAGCGGCAGTGAAATATTGTCTGGTTATCTCAATCAAGTACACTCCAGTCGTGATTTGGAAATTGAGATGGTGAAACAGATGCACCAAAAGTATGAGGTATGTCATCTGGCTTACATAAGTTATGTATATCCTGCTAGCCCCCAAGTCTTCTGATTATGATAAGAATGAATAATCTGTAGACTTAGAAGAATCATAAGCTTATGTCCTAGACTCCCTACACCTCTGGTTTAAAACTAAATCGGATGCTGAAATAGCATAATTTTGCATTCGTAGTCCCCAAGGGCCAGTTTAATCAGTATGAATGAGCTGGTCCTATTTATCACTATGTAAGGAAGTAGAGTTTAACTGCATAGCCCCCATGAGTCGGTTGAGACTGTTTACAGCACATCTGGCTCATCATTACGAAGATACAAGAAATATGCATTAGCCCCCAAGTGCCAAGTAGTATTGCTTGCAAAGTATTTGGGACTTTATTTATGAGAGCCGTTTCTTTGAAAAATTGTTTTGACAAACATTAGCCCCAAAGTGCCAAGTGTTGTTTCTTGCAAAGGACTTGGGACTTATATTGTTGTAATCCTCCATGAAATATGTTTGATAAATCTGTGCTGCATGCAGGCTGCTACTGCTGAATTGGAATCTCAACTGAACGATGCCAAGACCCGGCTGGCGGCTCAAGAAAATGAGACCCAGAAAGCTGAGTCGAAATTCCAGTTTAGTGTGGCTAAGTCGGAAAAGTTGAAGACCGGCTTTAAGGTGGAGAAAAATACTTGGGTTGAAGAAAAGACTGCTTTAACGCAGCGGGCTGAGAAAGCAGAAGCAACTCTTCAGGAGGTGACCACTGAGCTCTCTGGCTTAAAACACTGTGTGTCTCAGATGGTTTCTGCTATCTTCGGTGAGTCACCTTGTTATTCATCCAAAGTGAGTACTTGTCGCCATAATGTAAGCCGCCATTTAACCAAACTATAACTTGCTCAGGTCCCAGGAGCAACAACCTTAGCCAAGACACACTTGTGAAGCTCAAGGCGGTCTATACTCTTGTCGAGCAATTGTATACTGGAGCTCAATGAACATTGGTTACCATCTCCCCGGCTAATCAAGGACCCAATCTGTTAAGCGATGTGCTGAAGAAATTATCAATCTTGCGCACCAGGATTCAAGAGATAAAACGGTCATGCGCGAGAGCTAGTGCTGTGACGGCCTTGAGCCATCCTAAGGCGTGGGTATCGGAATTAGACCCAGCTGATGTAGCCAGCGGGTATCCAAGCCTGAAGGAGGATGGTACTTCTTTTGATCAACAGGACTTCGCTACTTGTGTTAAAGCAATCCGTCCCCATGCGATAGTCGTTGCCGAAGAGACCAACCTCTCCAAATATCAGCCGACTTATGATGGAGAGAATCAAAAGATGCATACTCCCGTGTACAAAGTGATGGACTTAATTCCGCCGATTCGTAAGCACACTTTCGCTCCTGAAATTGACCCATCCAATCTGATTGACGACAAAGCTGAATTCTTCGCCTTGCGTGGCTTTGATTGGTCCAAACCAAATTTCCAAACGGCGGAGGAGGAATAAGAACCGGCAAGGGATGAACCGGAGGCCTCCCATCAGCAAGGTGAAGAAGATTGAACCTGCTGCTGTACCAAAGATGTTTGAAGAAGTTCCCCGGCCCTTTGGATTTCAACCGCCGCTGAAGTTCCCTGGCCCTTTGGGTTTCAATCGCCGCTGCTCCGTACTCGAGACCGCTGGTGAATCTATGTGCCTGCTATAACTCCGGCTTGGACGAGGGGTCGCATGAATCCGATCAGGACTATAAGAATAAGCCTGCTGCTGTACCAAAGATGTTTGAAGAAGTTCCCTGGCCCTTTGGGTTTCAACCGCCGCTGAAGTTTCACCCTCGGTGGGCAGAGCCGCCAATCGTGTAGCTGCAGCAATCATGTTGTCCAGAGGGGTGGAGTAATGACCCGATGGTGTCACCACACCCTGAGGCGGAGTGCTGTTCATATGCGGCTAGCCAGGCGGGTTAGCCATCCAATTCACCACCGGCGGGTTACTGGCCCCTGCTCCAGGGGTATTGAAGAGGTCCCTCGACTCATAAACCAAGGGAAAACAACTCCGGTGCTTTCTCCTCAAGACTTCGTCTGAAGCGTTCTGATCTACCATGAGCCGATATGAATCCGCTTGAATCCATAGCGCTTGGGTGTCCAAAACGACCCTCTCTGCAGCCATCCTGGCGTTTTCTGCCGCTAAGTCCGCCTTAGCCTGCGCTATCTCATCATGCAACTTGGCTATCTCTACTTTGTGATGCTCCTGGTTGTCTGGAGTTACCTCAACCTCCATCAGAGTCGCCAGAGCATCCAATAGATCTGCTAAAACTTGAGCCGTCGGGCGGGCTGACGCACCAGCACCTGCAGTTGTCATTGCTGCCGCAACAGATGTTATAGCCGCGACAACTATCGAGCTAAGAACCGGCTGGGTGCCTGCCATGAAGATCGCCACCTTGTTCGGCGGCTCACGGGGGTCCGGAATACTGTCGCCATCGGAACAGCCCCCAAGCTGTCCATCTTGTAGTTGATACATTGAATTGGTATCGCCTGTAGACTCATCCTCAAAGCAGATTTCCGTCAGAGACAGAGATAGAGCCTTCCAACTCAGCCCCATGGGTGAACCCAACGAAGACATGTATTACGGAGGATTGAGCCCGAGCGGGTCGTGCACGCTGAGCCGTCTCGATGATGTCGGTGCAGGTGTCCGGCTCAGGTTCCGGCTCGCCAATCTTGCTGATGAAGACGTAGATTCTGCCAAAGGGGACCCGGTACCCGTACTCAATTGAGTCGGCCTCGGGGCCCCAGCCTGCATCATTGATGTAGAGCTTGTCGTGACGTCTCTTGGTCATCTGGCCCACAGTGTATCCCTTGAGTCCTTCGAAGCTGCCCTTTAAGAACTCGAAACCACCGTGCGCTGGCCCCACGGTGGGTGGGTCATATCTGATAGTCATATCCCCAATAGTTAACGTTTTATTTGCCCTCTTTCTCGTTCGCGATTCTCATTGGATTTTTGTTTGCTAGATTTGTCACCATGAGTGACTTTGGTATGGCAGAAACAGATGATGGCATAACTCCTAAAATTGGACGATCTGGCAATCTAGACACTAAAACTTTTGTTTTGGGGCAAGGGAATGTTATAGGAAAAGAGCGTATCCAAGAATTTTTCAATTGTGTTGGAAATTTAAGTCTTGATGACGTTCCTATACTTAAGAGGACTAAACCTTATGCGGAAGCTATTTCAGCACTAGTTCTGAAACTTAAAAATAAATTTATTCGTACTCATCCTACCTTGCAAAGATTGTTTTTCGAGTTACCGTTATAAAGAATCCCAAAGCTAAAAAGTTGTCCACCCTTGTTCTTATGAATGAATTTGATTACATAGTATAGGAATCAAGTGGAATTTTTGATTTCTATGGTATGAATCGTGAAAAACCGGTGATAGATGAAATTCTTTATAATAGTGATTATGTGCTAAGACATTTTCTTGGGGATAATCAAATCTTTGATGAGAATCTTAAAAAGGAAGTCCCTATTTTAGATATAATCCAACAAGTTTTCAATGATGTTAATCAACACTATTATTGGATTGTTGCCGGAAATCAAAAAGGATATGATGATAAGCAACTTGATAGTGCTAAAGTTTGTATGGATAAGGTGGTCTATGTTGTTTTTACAAAACCTCCTCACAAGGACACCTCAAAGGAAAATAAAAATAAAGATGACAATACTTGAATCCTTGCATTATGCCTAGCTAGGGGCGTAAGATGATAGCGCTTGTTGGGAGGCAACCCAATGAATAAAATTTATTTTTCTCCCTTTCTTTCTATTCTTGAGTGTTTGCACAATTATGCCACTATTATGATTGTGTTTTTTTGTTTTAGTTAGTGCTTGTGCCAAGCAAATCCTTTGGGATCATGTTGGGTGATAGTTGATTTGATCTTGCTAAAAAACAGAAACTTTTGTGCTCACAAAAATAATTTTCGTTTTTAATAGAAGAACGATAAAATACTGATTCTTTTTGTAGAAGATTAATATACAAATTTACCATGTTTTCCTAAATTTTCAGAATTTTTGGAGTTACATAAGTATTCGAAATATTCAGATATCTACAGACTATTTTGTTTTTGACAGATTCTATTTTCTTTGTGTTGTGTGCTTATTTTGATTGATCTATGGACTCTTTTGAGGAGTTTGAGCCATAGCAAAGTTGGAATACAGTAGATATAATGCAAAAATAAAATATGAATGGGTTTTCAACATTACTTATAGTAGTGATTTGTTTTCTTATACTAATGGATCTCACGAAGGTTTTGTTGAGTTTTGTGTGATTGAAGTTTTCAAGTTTTGGGTGACATTACGATGGAATAAGGAATAAGGTGTAAGAAGAGCCTAAGCTTGGGGATGCCCGTGGCATCCCAAGCTATTATCTAAAGAGAATAAAACAACTAAGCTTGGGGATGCCCGAGTGGCATCCCCTCTTTCTTCTAATGACCATCGGTATTTTACTTGGAACTATATTTTTATTCGTCACATATCATGAGTTTTGCTTGGAGCGTCTTGATGATATGAGTCTTTGCTTGTTTTGCTTTTTATTTTTAGTCATGAATCCTTGCTGGACATACCTATTTGAGAGAGCCAAAATTATGCTATGACTTGTTAGAATTGCTCTCTATGCTTTACTTAAATCTTTATGAGCTATGGAATTTCTCTAGTGCTTCACTTATATCTTTTTGAGCACGGTGTGATTTAGTATTTTTTTTGAAGAAATGCTCTCTTGCTTCACTTAGATTTATTTGAGAGTTAGTAAAAAATTTAAGAAATTCTCTCATACTTCACTTAAATTATTTTGAGAGAAGAAATTTTTTATGCTCATGTTCTTCACTTAGATTTGTTTGAGCTATCAAAAGCAACATATGAAATTAGTCCCAAAGTGATAGATATTCAAGAGGGATATAATAAAAACTTTAATGAAGATCATTGGAAAAAATAAACTTGTTCCTTGTAATAGTTTTGCGACATGATGATATAATATGCGAGTCATGTTGATGAGTAATTATGCTTTAGTAAGAATATTGGTGTTAAGGTTTGTGATTCCCTATGCAAGCACGAAAGTCAATAGTTATGCAATGAAATTACATCCTACTTGTGCATTATTCGGTGTTAGTTATGCTTAATGCTCGCTTACAAGATTTTTCATTTCTTGGTTGGATGCTTCTCAATCTTTTTCCAGCCTTCATTTGCACTAAGTATGATCACTACTTGTGCATCAAAAATCCTTTAATCCAGTTTTCCGATATGAGTCCACTATACCTACCTATATGCGGTATTCTTTTGCCTTTCTAAGCAAATTTGTATGTGCCATCTCTAATTTTCAAAATAAATTTCTCTTTTGTGTGCTTGTACCGCTCATGAAATGGTAGGGGTAGCTGATATATTTCCATGCTAGATGTGTTATTCTCAAGATGAGTGTTTATTCACTTGTCATTACACGATAGTATGGCAAAGGTATTAGGGATGCCCAGTCCCGAAATGAAAAATGAATTTACTTTATGTTGTCAAATAATAAATTCCTTGGAAAGTGTTGGTATGGCAGGCACCCATGGATACGGTTAGCCATGGAAAGTGAAAGTATGGTGGAAAAAGGAATAAACTTTATTTTCTGTTTGGGAACCGCCTATGATATATCTAGCATGGAAAGTATCGGGAACTACTCGATCGTTTTCGTTGACAGGAAAAGCATGACACCCAAAATGTTTTATCTCTATCTTTTTCCCTTTGAGCTCTGGCACCTCTACAAATCCCTACTTTCCTCCGCGAAGGGCCTTTCTATTTACTTTATGCAATTTTTATTTTTATTTTGACTCTCCATCTTCTCTTATAAAGCACGAACTAAGGGGCACTATGATCGTACTTGAGCATTGGGTGTAGCTAATATGAAAGTGTGTTTCATGAATGGATCAATGATTAAGCATAATGGGCTAGGGATAACTTGCTTTAGTATTGATATTTTCAAAGACATGGTTGCTTGTTGATATGCTTGAGTATTGAAGTCTTCATGTCAAAACTAGACTATTGTTTTGAATCATATAAAAGTCCAAATGTCCATGCTACAAAGAAAAGAATATGTGATGAACATATTAGGCAGCATTCCACATCAAAATTCTGTTTTTACCATTTACCTACTCGAGGACGAGTGGGAATTAAGTTTGGGGATGCCGATGCATCTCCATCTTTAATTTTTGATTGTTCCATACTGTTATATTATCATTCTTGGATGTTTTACAATCATTTTATGGCAACTTAATATCATTTCTTGGGATTAATCTATTGACATAGTGCCCAGTGCCAGTTGCTGTTTTTTGCTTGTTTTTTACTTCGCAGAAAATAAATACCAAACGGAGTCCAAACGCAGCAGAACTTTTTGGAGATTTTTTCTAGACTAGAAGACATCTATTGGGCCAAAGAATTCACAGAGGGGGGCTCTGAGGGGAGCACAACCCACCAGGGCACGCCTAGGGGCCATGTTGTGCCCAGCTCAGTGACCTCCCGCACCGCCTCTTTGCTCTATAATACCCCAATATTCCAGAAACCATAGGGGAGTCGACGAAAATCAATTCCAGCTGCCGCAAGTTCCAGAACCACCAAATGCAATTGAAAGGATCGAGAAGAGGTGTATAGAGGATGGGGGGGGGTGAATAGAGTCTTATCAAGAGAAAATTGTAGTTTTTAATTTCTTCAAGTTAATGTAGAGTTTTGACACAAGTTTACACATTCACAATACATATCAAGCAAGCATGACAAGAGTATATGAGCAGCGGAAAGTAAAGGGATGGGATTGGAGTTTGCAAATGCAATTGGAGACACGGTGATTTTTGGCATGGTTCCGATAGGTGGTGCTATCGTACATCCACGTTGATGGAGACTTCAACCCATGAAGGGTAACGGTTGCGCCAGTCCACAGAGGGCTCCACCCACAAAGGGTCCACGAAGAAGCAACCTTGTATATCCCACCATGGCCATCGCCCACGAAGGACTTGCCTCACTAGGGTAGATCTTCACAAAGTAGGCTATCTCCTTGCCCGTAGAAATTCCTTGGTTCAACTCCACAATCTTGACAGAGGCTCCCAAGTGACACCTAACCAATCTAGGAGACACCACTATCCAAAAGGTAGTAGATGGTGTGTTGATGATGAACTCCTTGCTCTTGTGCTTCAAATGATAGTCTCCCCAACACTCAACTCTCTCTCACTGATTTGGATTTGGTGGAAAGATGATTTGAGTGGAAAGCAACTTGGGGAAGGCTAGAGATCAGGATTTATGTGGTTGGAATGGAAGATCTTGACCTCAACACAAGTGTAGGTGGTTCACTCTTAGAAAATGTAAGTTGGAAGTGTAGGCATGTTCTGATGGATCTCTCTCTTGATGAAGAGTGGATGGAGGGGTATATATAGCCTCCACACAAAATCTAGTTGTTACACACAATTTACCAAACTCGGTGGGACCTAACCAGAAGACTCGGTCAAACCGATTCAGTTTAAAATGTGAATGTTAGGATTTTCGGTGGGACCGACATGATCAAATTGGTAGGACCGATGTGCTAGGGTTAGGGTAAAGCCTAATCTCGGTTTGAACGATTACACAAACTCGGTGGGACCAATTTGGGTAATTAGTGAAACAGAGAGTTGGCCAAGCAAACTCGGTGGGACCGATTGCATATCTCGGTGAGACCGAGGTTATTGCAATAGGCAACAGAGAGTTTGCAAGCCCATCTCGGTGAGACCGAGATCCCATCGGTGTGACCGAATTGATTAGGGTTTGTGGCAATGGCTATGTCAAGAGAACTCAGTGGCGCCGGATGAAAAGATTTCAGTGGGGCCGAGTTTTACTTTTGGTTTGGGACATATGTGGATATGAGAAGGGAAAACTTTGTTTTTGCCACTCTAGTTTTTTCCAACTTTGCTTATGCCACTCTAGAATTTGACATCTCACTTTTGCCACTCTTAGCTTTTGACAATACATCACAAATGCCACTCCGTGGCAAAAACGATAATTTTTCATTTCACTTTTGCCACTCTTAGCTTTTGACATGTATCACAATTGCCACTCTAATTTTTTTGCTTTTGCCACGGAATGGCAAAAGTGATATATTGTCAAAAGCTAAGAGTGGCAAAAGTGAAATGTCAAATTCTAGAGTGGCATAAGCAAAGTTGGCAAAAACTAGAGTGGCAAAAACAAAGTTTTCCCATATGAGAAAGTGGTTGAGGTCTTTGGAGCATATCACTAAGCACTTTGAGCAAGAAACCCATTAAGCAACACCTCATCCCCTTTTAATAGTATTGGCTTTCCTATGGACTCAATGTGATCTTGGATCACTAAAAGTAAAATGCAGAGTCTTGAGCTTTTGAGCTTGAGCCAATCCTTTGTCCTTAGCATCTTGAAGGGGTTCCATATCCTCTTGTCCATTCCACTCCATCTATTGAACTTGTCTGAAATATACTAGATGAAAACATTAGTCCAACAAGAGATATGTTGACATTAATTACCAAAACCACCCAGGGAGCACTTGTGCTTTCAATCTCCCCCTTTTTGGTAATTGATGACAACATACATCAAAGCTTTAGATAAAGATATGAACAATAACAAGTAAAGCTTTGGAAGTACATGTAACATGCATAGGCTCCCCCTACATGTATGCAATCATGTAAATATGGAATATAGGAGCATGTGAATGCACAAGCATGACAGAGTAAGCCATGAGTTACATGTATCTTGCCCATATGCATCAGAGCAAATGGTGTGAGTATGGGAAATATACCTTCATCCTCATGAGTCCTTCTTGCAAACAGTATGTACATCAGCAAGAAATCCTCATGCACATGAGTGTGATGCATATACTTACCTTGTGGTCTTGAGCTGGCTTTGACAGAGATGAACCTGGGTAAACAAGGTTAGATAACACAAAGACATTTACTAAGCAGAGCAGAACAACAAACCACAAGAGTACCAAGATTGGGATGACATGTAGAGAGTGAATACTAGGTACTCTATTGTATATAGACATGTCCCTGATGTCTACTACGCAACCTTCTTCTTGTAGACGTTGTTGGGCCTCCTAGTGCAGAGGTTTGTAGGACAGTAGCAAATTTCCCTCAAGTGGATGACCTAAGGTTTATCAATCCGTGGGAGGCGTAGGTTGAAGATGGTCTCTGTCAAACAACCCTGCAACCAAATAACAAAGAGTCTCTTGTGTCCCCAACACACCCAATACAATGGTAAATTGTATAGGTGCACTAGTTCGGCGAAGAGATGGTGATACAAGTGCAATATGGATGATAGATATGAGTATTTGTAATCTGAAAATGTAAAAACAGCAAGGTAACTAATGATAAAAGTGAGCGTAAACGGTATGGCAATGCTAGGAAACAAGGCCTTGGGTTCATACTTTCACTAGTGCAAGTTCTCTCAACAATAATAACATAACTGGATCATATAACTATCTCTCAACATGCAACAAAGAGTCACTCCAAAGTCACTAATAGCGGAGAACAAATGAAGAGATTATGGTAGGGTACGAAACCACCTCAAAGTTATTCTTTCCGATCAATCCATTAGGCTATTCCTATAACTATCACAAACAGCCCTAGAGTTTGTAGTAAAATAACACCTTAAGACACAAATCAACCAAAACCCTAATGTCACCTAGATACTCCAATGCCACCTCAAGTATCCGCGGGTATGATTATACGATATGCATCACACAATCTCAGATTCATCTATTCAACCAACACAAAGAACTTCAAAGAGTGCCCAAAGTTTCTACCGGAAATTCAAGACGAAAACGTGTGCCAACCCCTATGCATATTCACGAGGTCACAGAACTCGCAAGTTGATCACCAAAACATACATCAAGTGGATCACGTGATATCCCATTTTCACCATAGATAAGCACATGCAAGACATACATCAAGTGTTCTCAAATCCTTAAAGACTCAATCTGATAAGATAACTTCAAAGGGAAAACTCAATTCATCACAAGAGAGTAGAGGGGGAGAAACATCATAAGATCCAACTATAATAGCAAAGCTCGCGATACATCAAGATCGTGCCAAATCAAGAACACGAGAGAGAGAGAGAGATCAAACACATAGCTACTGGTACATACCCTCAGCCCCGAGTGTGAACTACTCCCTCCTCGTCATGGAGAGCGCCAGGATGATGGAGATGGCCACCGGAGAGGGATTCCCCCTCTGGCAGGGTGCCGAAACGGGTCTAGATTGGTTTTCGGTGGCTACGGAGGCTTCTGGCGGTGGAACTCCCGATCTATTCTGTTCCCCGATGTTTTTAGGGTATATGGACATATATAGGCGAAAGAAGTCGGTCAGGGGAGCCACGAGGGGCCCATGAGGGTGGGGGCGCGCCCAGGGGGGTAGGGCGCGCCTCCCTGCCTCGTGGCTTCCTTGAAGCTTCCCTGACGTCTACTACAAGTATCCTGGATTGCTTCCGTTCCAAAAATAACTCCCCTGAAGGTTTCATCCCGTTTGGACTCCGTTTGATATTCCTTTTCTTTGAAACACTGAAATAGGCAAGAAAACAGCAATTTGGGCTGGGCCTCCGGTTAATAGGTTAGTCCCAAAAATAATATAAAAGTGTTTAGTAAAGCCCATAAACATCCAAAACAAATAATATAATAGCGTGAATACTTCATAAATTATAGATACGTTGGAGACGTATCAGCATCCCCAAGCTTAATTCCTACTCGTCCTCGAGTAGGTAAATGATAAAAGAAATAATTTATGAAGGGTGAATGCTAGTAGGTGCACAAGTTTGATCAATGATAATTTCAATCACCTTTTCTAGCATCATTATATGTCATAACAATGGCTCATATCATAAAGCTTCTCATGATCAAGTAACAAACTATTCACATGTTAAATTATAGATCATAAACTTTCTTGCGAACTAACAAACCGTGTTGTTAGTCATCAAACAATTACAATTCATCTTATTTTCAGGAAGAGTCTATGTCAGAGCTTTGATTCGACAAACTTCACATACTCAACTATCATTTAGTCTTTCACAATTGCTAACACTCACGCGATATTTATGGTTTCAAAGTTTTAATGAGACACAGAGAAAGATAGGGGCTTATAGATTCGCCTCCCAACCTTTTACCTCAAGGGTAATGTCAACAATAATATTTCATGATGCCTTACATCCAATTGGATATATATATATATATATATCAGGATCTTTCCAACACAATGTGCTTACCAAAGGATAAAATGTAAAAAGGAAAGATGAAGATCACCACGACTCTTGCATAAGGTATAAGACAAGAATAAAAGATAGGCCCTTCGCAGAGGGAATCAGAGGTTGTCATGCGCTTTTATAGTTGGATGCACAAAATCTTAATGTGAAAGAACATCACTTTATATTGCCACTTGTGATAGGGACCTTTATTATGCAGTCTGTCGCTTTTATTACTTCCACATCACAAGATCGTATAAAGCTTATTTTCTTCACACTAATAGATCATACATATTTAGAGAGCTATTTTTATTACATGCACCGATGAAAACTTATTTGAAGGATCTTACTTAATCCATAGGTAGGTATGGTGGGCTCTCATGGCAACACTGGTTTAAGGGATGTTTGGAAGCACAAGTAGTATCTCTACTTGGTGCAAAGAATTGGCTAGCATGAGGGAGAAAGGCAAGCTCAGCATGTTGAATGATCCATGACAATATACTTTATTTCAGATATAAGAAAACATAACCCATTATGTTGTCTTCCTTGTCCAACATCAACCTTTTAACATGTCATATTTTAGCGAGTGCTCACAATTACAAAAGATGTCCAAGATAGTATATTTATATGTGAAATCTCTCTTCCTTCAATATTCTTTCATGAATTGTTCAAGTGACCAATACAATGTTTGCTAACCTTCAATAAATTGACCACCTCTACTTCTTATATGTGTAGTCATTACTCCCCATGCGATAAGCATATTAAACATATATAATTTCAGATTTATTATATTCAATTCATTCAACCATTTACTCATAGGATATATGTGAAGCACGTGAATGAATAACAAAATACTCCGAAAGATATAAGTGAAGATCAATGAGTAGTGAAGTAATTATTTAGCTATGTGAAGACTCTCCCACTTAATAATTTCAGATCTTGATACTTTATTCAAACAGAAAGCAAAACAAGATAAAATGACATCTAAGAATAGCAAACATCATGTGAAGAAGCAAAAACTTAGGATCAACCGATACTAACCGATAGTTGTTGAATAAGAAAGGTGGGATGCCAACCGGGGCATCCCCAAGATTAGACGCTTGAGATTTCTTGAAATATTATGTTGGGATGCCTTGGGCATCCCCAAGCTTGAGCTTTTGTGTCTCCTTAATTCCTATTGAGGGAGTCCTGGATTAGGGGGTATCCGGACAGCTGGATTATATCCTTTGGCCGGACTGTTGGACTATGAAGATACATAATGGAAGACTTCGTCCCGTGTCCGGATAGGACTCTACTTGGCGTGGAAGGCAAGCTAGGAAATACGGATATGGATATCTCCTCCTTTGTAACCGACCTTGTGTAACCCTATCCTCCTCCGGTGTCTATATAAACCGGAGGGTTTTAGTCCATAGGACAACATACAATCATACCATAGGCTAGCTTCTAGGGTTTAGCCTCTCCGATCTCGTGGTAGATCAACTCTTGTACTACACATATTACCAAGAATAATCAAGCAGGACGTAAGGTTTTACCTCCATAAAGAGGGCCCAAACCTGGGTAAAACATCGTGTCCCCTGCCTCCTGTTACCATCCGCCTTAGACACACAGTTCGGGACCCCCTACCCGAGATCCGCCGGTTTTGACACCGACATTGGTGCTTTCATTGAGAGTTCCTCTGTGCCGTCACCATAAGGAAGGATGCCTCATCTCGTTGTTAAGAACAACATCACCGCCAGGGGAGCCCTGGCTGTCGGCCAAACTCTCCGGCTAGGCAGTTTCATCATGACCACCCATTCGGCTGCTGCCCCGACGATGACTTCTCGGGTCATCGAAAACAACCTCCACGTCGGCTCAGAATTCACCGAGAAGATGGATCCAATGGAGCTCTCTTACCTAAACGAGCTCTTGGATCGCATCGCTGCCTTGGGAGTCGCTACGGACTATGATCGGATTGGGCTTAAACCCGATCAAAGGGAGATTAACTCTCCACCGGTCACCCACCATGTTGTGGTGGTGGAGGAACGATGCGGCGATTCCTCTTCTATCTTGAGGACTAACTATGTCCGGATTCCTGAGCTCTCCGAGCCAGATACCCGTTTACGGGAGGACACCACCCATGCCCTGAACCTAGAGTCAGGCAGCGGGCCAGACTTATCGGGCAACATACCGGAACCCGAAATTCCAATATTGGAAACACCTCGGCCCCTGGGTCTCAGATTGGGCAGGGGTTCGGACTCAATTGCACCCACCCACCCAGACATAAATGATCTTTCCAGATCAGGCAAGAGCCCCATGAAACAGTACATCATTATTGGGCCAGATTCCTCCTTGTGATGAACAAGGTTAAGGACTATCGCAAGGAAGACACAATCTCATTTTTCTGCAATAATTGCACGGACAAGGGAATCCTTAACGCCTTAAGTCGCCATGACATATCACGCTTCGCTGACTTGGTGTCCATAGTACGAAAGTACTATGCGATGGAAAGCACCTGGAAAACCGAAACCAAATTTTGGGATAATCCGGCTAAGAATATACACCAGTCCGAAGTAAAAGGGTGCACTATCATAAGACATCTGAGTTTGTTACAAAGAAACAAAAACCCTCTACAGGGCATGGACCCGTATTGGAGCGATGGCTTAACGGACCCTGCAAAATTCATAGCACAGCGGATACCATACCAAGGCACAGCCTTAGAGCATGTTGGATACTCTGGCAGGTGGCCAATAGTGGTGACGATCTTCTTATCCCAAATGCCACAGAGCACCATCCCGTGGATAACAATATGGCATTAACAGTTTTTGAAACCTTCGCATCAAATAATAGGCGCAAGCGAACACTCCGCAGTCTCGCCGAAATCTGCCACGCAGCAACAATGAACCCATGGAGTGACACGGCTATTACCTTCAATGCCAGTGACGAACCTAAATTCCGAACTACCCGAGCACTAGCTGCACTAGTCCTCAGTCCAATTGTGGACGGCTTTCGACTCACCAAAGTACTCATGGACGACGGCAGTGGATTAAACCTCATCTATGAGGAAACTCTTCAAAAAATGGAAATAGACTGGAACCGCATTGAGCAAAGCAGCACAACCTTCAGAGGAATCATCCCCAGTAGGGAAGCATGCTGTGCTGGGAAAATCACACTAGATGTGGTATTCGGCACGCCGAAGAACTATAGGTCTGAAGAAATTACATTCCAAGTGGCCCCGTTCAATAGTGGATACCACGCCCTTTTAGGACGGGAGGCGTTCACGATCTTCCAAGCCATACCCCATTATGGGTACATGAAGCTCAAAATGCCCGGGCCCAACGGAATCATCACTCTCGCTAGTGATCCGGACACAACACTCCGCGCCGAAAACAAAACAGCTGCATTGGCCCTTGAGGCATTATCCAAAGCCCTCTCGGCCGAGGAATTAACTGCGCTACACTCAACGGTGGACAGGGACGGCGTAATACTTGACAAGAGATCCAAGTCCACCTCTTTTAAACCAGTGGACGAAATAGTCAAATTCCAAGTCCACCCAACGGACCCTACAAAAACAGCCTCCATCGGGGCACAGTTAAACCCCGCCCTGGACGCTGCACTACGAGAGTTCCTGCACGAGAATTGGGACATATTCGCCTAGCACCCCTCAGACATGCCAGGAATTCCACGCAGGCTGGCCGAGCACAGCCTCAATATCCTAAAGGGATTCAAGCTCGTCAAGCAGGCTCTTCGGCGTTTCTCTGAACCTAAGAGGCATGCTATGGGAGAGGAACTAGCCAAGTTATTGGAGGTCGGGTTCATTAGAGAAATAAAACACCCAGACTGGCTAGCAAACGTGGTGATGATACCAAAGAAGGACAAATCCTGGCGCCTATGTGTCGATTTCAAGGACCTCAATAAGGCTTGCCCAAAGGATCCCTTCCCCCTCCCCCGCATCGATCAAATTATCGATGCTACCGTAGGATATGAGTCATTGTGTTTCCTCGACGCATACTCCGGCTACCACCAAATCAAGATGGCGGAGTTCGACCAAGCCGCAACGGCATTTATCACACCATACGACCCTTTCTGTTTCAACACAATGCCTTTTTGGCTCAAAAACGTCGGCGCAACATATCAACGCATGATCTAGACATGTCTGGAGAAACAGATCGGCAAAACAGTAGAGGCATACGTAGATGATGTGGTCGTTAAAACCAAACACGTGGACTCTCTAATAGACAACTTGAGGCTCACATTCGACAACCTCCGAACATACGACATCAAGATCAATCCGGAAAAATGCGTTTTCGGCGTACCAGCCGGAAAGCTCCTGGGCTTCATTGTCTCCAGTAGAGGAATTGAAGCTAATCCGGCCAAAATCCGAGCTCTGTCACGGTTGGCTATCCCAACAGACCTCAAACAAATCCAGAAACTAACTGGATGTGTGGCGGCTTTAAGACGCTTTATCTCCCGCTTAGGAGAAAAGGCATTACCCCTTTATCGCCTCCTTTGGCGCACCGAACTCTTCAAGTGGACGGACGCTCCCACAGCCAGATTGGAAGAAATAAAAGCCATACTAGCAACCAACCCAATCCTGGCCATGCCAAACATCGGCGAACCAATGATGTTGTACATTGCGGCAACTCATCAAGTTGTAAGCGCAGTGCTCGTCGTCGAACGAGAAGCTGATGGACATAAATTCCCTCTTTAAAAGCCGGTATACTATGTATCCACTGTCCTCACTCCATGCAAATCACGATACCCACATTATCAAAAGATAGCCTATGCGATATTCATGGCATCCCGGAAGCTACGACACTACTTTCAAGAGTGTTCAATTACAGTAGCCTCGGAAGTGCCACTTAATGATATTATAAACAACCACGAAGCCACGGGCCGGATTGCCAAATAGGCCATTGAGCTCTTCCCGTTCGACATAACATACAAACCTCGGCGAGCCATTAAATCACAAGTATTGGCCGACTTTGTCACCGAATGGACGGAAGCCGAACTCCCTAAAGAGTACAGCGCATACTCCAATTGGATCATGCACTTCGACGGCTTGAAAATGCTGGCTGGTCTGGGGGCTGGCGTCGTCCTGACGTCCCCAACCGGAGATACCGTTCAGTATGTACTGCAGATACTGTATACAGACTCCAACAACGCATCCGAATACGAAGCCCTGTTGCATGGTCTTCGGATGGCAGTCTCCATGGGCATTCAACGCCTGGAGGTGCGTGGGGATTCGAACCTCACAATATCCCAAATAAATGGAGACTTTGATGCCAAGGATCCTAAGATGGTGGCCTATCGAAACGTCGTCCTAAAGATGTCAGCTCAGTTCGAGGGGCTCGAATTTCACCATGTGGCTCAGGAAAACAATCAGTCGGCGGATATCCTCACCCGCATTGGCGCAAAACGCGACGCGGTCCCCCCAACATCTTTTTGGAGAGGTTGTTTAAGCCATCGGTGGTATGGGAAGGGGACACCGGTAACAATAGTCCGGACCCGATTAAAACGCCCGATACCGAACACTCTGACATAATCGGAGGCTCTGCCGCCGAAATAACACCTTCAACCCACGTAATAATGGCCGTCATCGCCCCGTGGACAGAACCATTCCTGGCCTACCTAACTAGGCAGGAACTTCCCGAGGACCAAAATGAGGCATGATGCATAGTGCGGCGATCTAAAGCCTACAGGGTCCACGAGGGAGTGCTATATAAGAAAAGCACTACCAGAGTCCTTCAAAGGTGCATCTCCGAAGAGGAAGGGCGGACGCTTTTGGCAGAAATTCACGCCAGACTCGGCGGCCACCATGCCGCAGCCCAGGCCCTTGTAAGCAAGGCCTTCCGTATAGGTTTTTATTGGCCGACGGCCGGGCAGACGCGCATGACTTAGTCCAACGCTGCGCTGGTTGCCAGCTTTTTGCAAACCAAAGTCATATGCCACCCACCGCCCTCCAAACAATCCCCATTACCTAGCCTTTCGTGGTCTGGGGGCTTGACATGGTTGGACCCCTTAAAGGGGGAACCCATAAGAAAAAAATACTTGCTGGTCATGGTAGATAAATTCACCAAATGGTTAGAAGCCAAACCTGTTAAAACAGCTGAATCCGGACCGGTGATAGACTTCATATCCGGGGTTGTACACCATTATGGAATCCCCCCCCAGCATCATCACTGACAACGACACGAACTTCACGGCCGACGAGGTAAAACTCTGGTGCAGCAACATGGGCATCAACCTCGATTATGCTTCCGTCTATCACCCACAAACTAACGGCCAAGTTGAGCGAACAAATGGTCTTATCATGAGCGGCATTAAACCCAGATTAGTGCGGTCCTTAAAGGAGTCTAACATGCACTGGGTAGAGGAGCTCGACTCCATACTCTGGGGGCTGCGGACCACGCCGAATCGCACTACCGGATATACACCCTTCTTTATGGTGTACGGCGCAGAGGCAGTTTTGCCCTGCGACATAATTCATGACTCACATCGAGTGCGCATGTACGAAGAAAGAGAAGCCGAGCTCGATCGGCAGGACAGTCTGGACACCCTGGAGGAGGAGCGTGATGTGGCAAAAGCCTGCTCCGCATTTTATCAGCAACAGGCTCGTAGATACCAAAGCAGAGAAGTACGGCCAAAACTTATAACGTTGGCGAGTTAGTTCTACGCCTGCCAGAGAAGAAAAAGTCCAAGCTCGAGCCCAAATGGGAAGGTCCCTTCATTATTGACCAAGTTCTGACCGGTGGAGCGTACCGTCTGCGGGATGCATCGAATAATAGACTTGAGCCAAACCCATGGAACGCAGCCAGACTCCAAAGATTCTACGCCTAGCACCGGACTCTATGTTCGTCTCCTTCCTCTGTTCATTTTTTGCATACACATTATCTGTCTTTTTTCTCTTTCTTTCTTTTACTCTTTCTCTAGGCCTTCAAGGGCCACCTTGTGCCTCGCTTGCACGTTATAGATGCGCTAACCACGCTCATTATACCTGGGGGCTTCTTACACAGAAGCTTAATTATCTATCTGGGCTTCACGCCCCGCACATGTGTTATTCTTCCACATGTACCTTTTCTTCGCCACTATATGCATCGATATGACTTAAGTTTTGGCCAAGCTGGGTTGCTGATACGTCTCCAACGCATCTATAATTTTTGATTGCTCCATGCTATATTATCTACTGTTTTAGGCAATATTGGGCTTTATTTTCCACTTTTATATTATTTTGGGACTAACCTATTAATCGGAGACCCAGCCCAGATTTGTTGTTTTATGCCTATTTCAGTGTTTCGAGGAAAAGGAATATCAGACGGAGTAAAAACGGAACGAAATCAACTAGAGAAGTTATTTTTGGAAGGAAACCCACCTGATGGACTTGGACCCCATGTTAGAAGATACGGGAGGTGCTCACGAGGGTGGGGGCGCGCCCTCCACCCCTGGGCGCGCCCCCTGCCTTGTGGGGCCCCCATAGCTCCACCGACGTACTCCTTTCACCCATATATACCGTCGTACCGTAAAACTTCCAACACAGAAGATAGATCGGGAGTTCCGCCGCCGCAAGCCTCCAGAACCACGAAAAACCAATCGGGACCCCTTTCCGGTACCCTGCCGGAGGGGGGATCCATCTCCGGTGGCCATCTTCATCATCCCGGCGCTATCCATGACGAGGAGGGAGTAGTTCACCCTCGGGGCTGAGGGTATGTACCAGTAGCTATGTGTTTGATCTCTCTCTCGTGTTCTTGATTTGGCACGATCTTGATGTATCGCGAGCTTTGCTATTATAGTTGGATCCTCTGTTTCTCCTCCCCCTCTTCTCTCTTGTAATGAATTGAGTTTTCCCTTTGGAGTTATCTTATCGGATTGAGTCCTTAAAGATTTGAGAACACTTGATGTATGTCTTGCCGTGCGTATCTGTGGTGACAATGGGATGCCACGTGATTCACTTGATGTATGTTTTGGTGATCAACTTGCGGGTTCCGCCCATGAACCTATGCATAGGGGTTGGCACACGTTTTCGTCGTGATTCTCCGGTAGAAACTTTGGGGCACTCTTTGAGGTCCTTTGTGTTGATTGAATAGATGAATCTGAGATTGTGTGATGCATATCGTATAATCATACCCACGGATACTTGAGGTGACATTGGAGTATCTAGGTGACATTAGGGTTTTGGTTGATTTGTGTCTTAAGGTGTTATTCTAGTATGAACTCTAGGGCTGTTTGTGACACTTATAGTAATAGCCCAAGGGATTGATTGAAAATAATAACTTTGAGGTGGTTTCGTACCCTACCATAATCTCTTCGTTCGTTCTCCGCTATTAGTGACTTTGGAGTGACTCTTTGTTGCATGTTGAGGGATAATTATGTGATCCAATTATGTTAGTATTGTTGAGGGAACTTACACTAGCGAAAGTATGAACCCTAGGCCTTATTTCCTATCATTGCAATACCGTTTACGCTCACTTTTATCATTCGTTACCTTGCTGTTTTTATATTTTCAGATTACAAATACCATTATATACTATCCATATACCACTTGTATCACCATCTCTTCGCCGAACTAGTGCACCTATACAATTTACCATTGTATTGGGTGTGTTGGGGACACAAGAGACTCTTTGTTATTTGGTTGCAGGGTTGCTTGAGAGAGACCATCTTCATCCTATGCCTCCTACGGATTGATAAACCTTAGGTCATCCACTTGAGGGAAATTTGCTATTGTCCTACAAAGCTCTGCACTTGGAGGCCCAACAACGTCTACAAGAAGAAGGTTGTGTAGTAGACATCAAGCTCTTTTCTGGCGCTGTTGCCGGGGAGGCTAGGTAAGTGAAGGTATATCTTTAGATCTTGCAATCGAATCTTTTTGTTTCTTGTTTTAGCACTAGTCTAGTTTATAAAAGAAAACTACCAAAAAATGGAATTGAGTTTGTCTCATACGCTTCACCTTTTTAATATCTTTCGTGAGTATGATGGAAAGGATAATTGTGCTCAAGTGCTAGAAGAAGAAATCTCTAAATTGTTTGGCACTAAATATGTGAATGATGAGCATGATTGCAATGTTGTTAGTATGAATTCCTTGAATATCCATGATGCTAATGATATGCAAAGCCACAAGCTTGGGGAAGCTATGTTTGATGAAGATGATATTTTTTGTCCCCCAAGCTTTGATGAGCAAATTTACTATGATGAAAGAATGTGTCCTATCTATGATGATTATTGTGATGACACGTATGCTATAAAGAATAATGATAACCATGAAACTTGTCATCTTTATCTTAATTTTCAATCATGATAGCTATTTTGTTGAGTTTGCTCCCACTATTATTCATGAGAAGAAATTTGCTTATGTGGAGAGTAATAAAAATTCTATGCTTGTAGATCACGAAAAGAATGCTTTATGTGATAGTTATATTGTTGAATTCATTCATGATGCTACTGAAAATTATTATGAGGGAGGAACATATTCTTGTAGGAATTGCAATAATATCAAGTTTCCTCTCTATGTGCTTAAAATTTGAAGTTATGCTTGTTTCGCCTTCCTATGCTAGTTGATTATTGTTCCCATAAATTGTTTGCTCACAAAATCCCTATGCATAGGAAGTGGGTTAGACTTAAATGTGCTAGTCATATTCTTCATGATGCTCTCTTTATATTTCAATTCTTATCCTTTATGTGAGCATCATTGAAATCATCATGCCTAGCTAGGGGCGTTAAACGATAGCGCTTGTTGGGAGGCAACCCAACTTTATTTGTGTTCCTTGATTTTTGCTCCTGTTTAGTAATAAATAATTCATCTAGCCTCTGTTTAGATGTGGTTTTATGCTTTTAATTAGTGTTTGCGCCAAGTAGAACCTTTGGGAAGACTTGGGGGAAGTCTTGTTGATCATGGTGTAAAAAACAGAAACTTTAGCGCTCACGCGAATTGCTCCATTTTTATTTGGAGAGCGCTATTTAGTTAATTCTTTTTTGAGATGATTAATATATAAATTCATCAGGTCCATAAATTTATTTGATAATTTTATGAGTTCCATAAGTATACGTTTGATTCAGATTACTACAGACTGTTCTGTTTTTGACAGATTCCATTTTTCATGTGTTGTTTGCTTATTTTGATGAATCTATGGATAGTAAAATAGTTTATAAACCATAGATAAGTTGGAATACATTAGGTTTAACACCAATATAAATAAAGAATTAGTTCATTACAGTACCTTGAAGTGGTGATTTATTTTCTTATACTAATGGAGCTTACGAGTTTTCTGTTAAGTTTTGTGTTGTGAAGTTTTCAAGTTTGGGGTAAGGATTCGATGGACTATGGAATAAGGAGTGGCAATAGCCTAATCTTGGGGATTCCCAAGGCACCCCAAGGTAATATTCAAGGACAACCAAGAGCCTAAGCTTGGGGATGCCCCGGAAGGCATCCCCTCCTTCGTCTTCGTTCATCGGTAACTTTACTTGGAGCTATATTTTTATTCGCCACATGATATGTGTTTTGCTTGGAGCGTAAATTTATTTTGTTATAATTTGCTTGCTATTATTTAGAACAATGTTTTTCATCTTTTATTTCAATAAAAGTGGCATTGATAGCCCTTACTATGCCTATGTTACAAGTCCACATGTTGCTGTTTGAAAACAGAAAGTTTACCGCTGTTGCAATAATTCCCTAGAAAATTCAGAATGTGATAAAATGTTGAAACCTTTTGCATATTAAGATCTGATAAATTTACTACAGTGGGAATTTTCTTTCATAATTTTTGGAGCTAGGGAAGTATGGATGTTGCTGCATTCTTTACAGACTATCCTGTTTAGGCAGATTGCTGTTATGTTTGCATTGTTTGCATATGTTTGCTTCTTTATTGATTCTATTTGAGGATAGGGCTATTAAATATGCAGAGGCATTTAGTATGCAATGTTGAATAATAATTTTAGTGATTTTCTACAGTAGAGTATGATAAGGTTTTTGCAATGGTTTATACTAACTTATCTCACGAGTCCTTGTTGAGTTTTGCATGGATGAAGCTTTTGAGATTTAGGGAGACCATGATATGAGAGGAATTAAGGAGACACAAAAGCTCAAGCTTGGGGATGCCCAAGGCATCCCAAGATAATATTTCAAGAAGTCTCAAGCATCTAAGCTTGGGGATGCCCCGGTTGGCATCCCACCTTTCTTCTTCAACAACTATCGGTTAGTTTTGGTTGATTCTAAGTTTTTGCTTCTTCACATGATGTTTGCCATTCTTAGAATGTCATTTTATTTTGCTTTGCTTGATGTTTGAATAAAATAACAAGATCTGAAATTATTAAATGTTAGAGAGTCTTCACATAGTTGCATAATTATTCAACTACTCATTGATCTTCACTTATATCCTTTGGAGTAGTTTGTCATTTTCTCTAATGCTTCACTTATATCTTTTAGAGCATGGTGGTAGTTTTATTTTGAAGAAATATATGAACTCTCATGCTTCACTTAGATTATTTTGAGAGTCTTAAATAGCATGGTAATTTGCTTAAAATCCTAATATGCTCAAGAATAATAAAATTCTCTTATGAGTGTGTTGAATACTATGAGAAGTTTGATACTTGATAATTGTTTTGAGATATGAAGATGGTGATATTAGAGTCATGCTAGTTGAGTGGTTATGAATTTGAGAAATACTTGTGTTGAAGTTTGTGATTCTCGTAGCATGCACGTATGGTGAACTGTTATGTGATGAAGTCGGAGCATAATTTATTTATTGATTGTCTTCCTTATGAGTGGCGGTCGGGGACGAGCGATGGTCTTTTCCTACCAATCTATCCCCCTAGGAGCATGCGTGTAATACTTTGCTTTGATGACTTGTAGATTTTTGCAATAAGTATATGAGTTCTTTATGACTAGTGTTGAGTCCATGGATTATACGCACTTTTTCCCATCCTTCCACTATTGCTAGCCTCTCTAATACCGCGCACCTTTCGCCGGTATCATACACCCACCATATACCTTCCTCAAAACAGCCACCAGACCTACCTATTATGGCATTTCCATAGCCATTCCGAGATATATTTCCATGCAACTTTCCACCGTTCCGCTTATTATGACGCTCCATCATTGTCATATTGCTAGCATGATCATGTAGTTGACATCGTATTTGTGGCAAAGCCACCGTTCATAATTCTTTCATACATGTCACCCATGAGTCATTGCATACCCTGGTACACCGTTGGAGGCATTCATATAGAGTCATATTTTGTTCTAAGTATCGAGTTGTAATTGTTGAGTTGTAAGAAAAATAAAAGTGTGATGATCATCATTATTAGAGCATTTTCCCAAGTTAGGAAAGGATGATGGAGACTATGATTCCCCCACAAGTCGGGATGAGACTCCGGACGAAAAATAAAAAAAGAGAAAAAAAAGAGGCCATAAAAAAGAGAGAAAAGGCCCAAACAAAAAAAATAAAAAATAAAAAATGAGAGAAAAAGAGAGAAGGGACAATGCTAATATCCTTTTACCACACTTGTGCTTCAAAGTAGCACCATGATCTTCATGATAGAGAGTCTCTCATTTTGTCACTTTCATATACTAGTGGGAATTTTTTATTATAGAACTTGGCTTGTATATTCCAATGATGGGCTTCCTCAAAATGCCCTAGGTCTTCTTGAGCAAGCGAGTTGGATGCACACCCACTTAGTTTCTTTTGTTGAGCTTTCACACACTTATAGCTCTAGTGCATCCGTTGCATGGCAATCCCTACTCACTCACATTGATATCTATTGATGGGCATCTTCATAGCTCGTTGATACTGTTGGAAATATGCCCTAGAGGCAATAATAAATTGGTTATTATTATATTTCCTTGTTCATGATAATCGTTTATTATCCATGCTAGAATTGTATTGATAGGAAACTCAGATACATGTGTGGATACATAGACAACACCATGTCCCTAGTAAGCCTCTAGTTGACTAGCTCGTTGATCAATAGATGGTTACGGTTTCCTGACCATGGACATTGGATGTCGTTGATAACGGGATCACATCATTAGGAGAATGATGTGATGGACAAGACCCAATCCTAAGCCTAGCACAAAGATCGTGTAGTTCGTATGCTAAAGCTTTTCTAATGTCAAGTATCATTTCCTTAGACCATGAGATTGTGCAACTCCCGGATACCGTAGGAGTGCTTTGGGTGTGCCAAACGTCACAACGTAACTGGGTGGCTATAAAGGTACACTACAGGTATCTCCGAAAGTGTCTGTTGGGTTGGCACGAATCGAGACTGGGATTTGTCACTCCGTGTAAACGGAGAGGTATCTCTGGGCCCACTCGGTAGGACATCATCATAATGTGCACAATGTGATCAAGGAGTTGATCACGGGATGATGTGTTACGGAACGAGTAAAGAGACTTGCCGGTAACGAGATTGAACAAGGTATCGGGATACCGACGATCGAATCTCGGGCAAGTATCGTACCGATAGACAAAGGGAATTGTATACGGGATTGATTAAGTCCTTGACATCGTGGTTCATCCGATGAGATCATCGTGGAGCATGTGGGAGCCAACATGGGTATCCAGATCCCGCTGTTGGTTATTGACCGGAGAGTTGTCTCGGCCATGTCTGCATGACTCCTGAACCCGTAGGGTCTACACACTTAAGGTTCGATGACGCTAGGGTTATAGGGAAAGTATGTATGCGGTTACCGAATGTTGTTTGGAGTCCCGGATGAGATCCCGGACGCCACGAGGAGTTCCAGAATGGTCCAGAGGTAAAGATTGATATATAGGAAGTATGGTTTTGGCCACCGGAAGTGTTCCGGGCATCACCGGTAGTGTACCGGGACCACCGGAGGGGTCCGGGGGTCCACCAGGTGGGGCCACCAGCCCCGGAGGCCTACATGGGCCAATAGTGGGAAGGGATCAGCCCCTATGTGGGCTGGGGCGCCTCCCACCAAGGCCCAAGGCGCCTCCAATAGGGGAAGGGGCAAACCCTAGGGCAGATGGGCCCTAAGGCCCACCCTAGGTGCGCCTCCCCCTCTCCCCCTTGTGGCCGCCACCCTAGATGGGATCTAGGGCTGCCGCACCCCTTGGGGTGGGAACCCTAGGTGGGGGCGCAGCCCTCCCTCTCCCCCTATATATACTTGAGGTTTGGGGCTGCCAAGACACGATTCAATCTCCTTCTTGGCGCAGCCCTACCCCTCTCCCTCTTCGTCTCTCGTAGTGCTTGGCGAAGCCCTGCTGGAGTCCCGCGCTCCTCCACCACCACCACGCCGTCGTGCTGCTGCTGGATGGAGTCTTCCCCAACCTCTCCTTCTCCCCTTGCTGGATCAAGGCGTAGGAGACGTCACCGGGCTGTACGTGTGTTGAACACGGAGGTGCCGTCCGTTCGGCACTAGGATCATCGGTGATTTGGATCACGACGAGTACGACTCCATCAACCCCGTTCACTTGAATGCTTCCGCTTAGCGATCTACAAGGGTATGTAGATGCACTCTCCTTCCCCTCGTTGCTAGATTACTCCATAGATTGATCTTGGTGATGCGTAGAAAATTTTGAATTTCTGCTACGTTCCCCAACAGTGGCATCATGAGCTAGGTCTATGCGTAGTTACTATGCACGAGTAGAACACAAAGTAGTTGTGGGCGTCGATATTGTCAATTATCTTGCCGTTACTAGTCTTATCTTGATTCGGCGGCATCGTGGGATGAAGCGGCCCGGACCAACCTTACACGTACGCTTACGTGAGACCGGTTCCACCGACTGACATGCACTAGTTGCATAAGGTGGCTGGCGGGTGTCTGTCTCTCCCACTTTAGTCGGATCGGATTCGATGAACAGGGTCCTTATGAAGGGTAAATAGAAATTGGCAATTCACGTTGTGGTTTTGGCGTAGGTAAGAAACGTTCTTGCTAGAAACCTATAGCAGCCACGTAAAAACTTGCAACAACAATTAGAGGACGTCTAACTTGTTTTTGCAGCAAGTGTTTTGTGATGTGATATGGCCAAAGGATGTGATGAATGATATATGTGATGTATGAGATGATCATGTTCTTGTAATAGGAATCACGACTTGCATGTCGATGAGTATGACAACCGGCAGGAGCCATAGGAGTTGTCTTAATTTATTTATGACCTGTGTGTCAACATAAACGTATGTAATTACTTAACTTTATTGCTAACCGTTAGCTGTAGTAGTAGAAGTAATAGTTGGCGAGACAACTTCATGAAGACACGATGATGGAGATCATGATGATGGAGATCATGGTGTCATGCCGGTGACAATGATGATCATGGAGCCCCGAAGATGGAGATCAAAAGGAGCGAAGTGATGATGGCCATATCATGTCACTATTTGATTGCATGTGATGTTTATCATGTTTTTGCATCTTGTTTACTTAGAACGATGGTAGTAAATAAGATGATCCCTCATAATAATCTCAAGAAAGTGTTCCCCCTAACCGTGCACCGTTGCGATAGTTCGTTGTTTCGAAGCACCACGTGATGATCGGGTGTGATAGATTCCAACGTTCACATACAACGGGTGTAAGACAGATTTACACATGCAAACAATTAGGTTGACTTGACGAGCCTAGCATGTACAGACATGGCCTCGGAACACAGAAGACCGAAAGGTCGAACATGAGTCGTATAGAAGATACGATCAACATGAAGATGTTCACCGATGTTGCTAGTCCGTCTCACGTGATGATCGGACACGGCCTAGTTGACTCGGATCATGTAATCACTTAGATGACTAGAGGGATGTCTATCTGAGTGAGAGTTCATAAGATGAACTTAATTATCCTGAACATAGTCAAAAGGTCTTCGAAAATTATGTCGTGGCTCGCGCTTCAGTTCTACTATTTAGATATGTTCCTGGAGAAAATTTAGTTGAAAGTTGATAGTAGCAATTATGCGGACTAGGTCCGTAAACTGAGGATTGTCCTCATTGCTTCATAGAAGGCTTATGTCCTTAATGCACCGCTCAGTGTGCTGAACCTCGAACGTCGTCTGTGGATGTTGCGAACATCTGACATACACATTTTGATAACTACGTGATAGTTCAGTTAAACGGTTTAGAGTTGAGGCACCGAAGACGTTTTGAAACGTCGCGAAACATATGAGATGTTTCGAGGGCTGAAATTGGGATTTCAGGCTCGTGCCCACGTCAAGAGGTATAAGACCTCCGACGATTTTCTTAGCCTGCAAACTAAGGGAGAAAAGCTCAATTGTTGAGCTTGTGCTCAGATTGTCTGAGTACAACAATCATTTGAATCGAGTGGGAGTTGATCTTCCAGATGAGATAGTGATGTTTCTCCGAAGTCATTACCACCAAGCTGCTAGAGCTTCGTGATGAACTATAATATATCAGGGACATATATGATGATCCTTGAGATATTCGCGATGTTTGACACCACAAAAGTAGAAATCAAGAAGGAGCATCAATTGTTGATGGTTGGTGAAACCACTAGTTTCAAGAAGGGCAAGGGCAAGAAGGGATACTTCATGAAACGGCAAATCAGCTGCTGCTCTAGTGAAGAAACCCAAGGTTGAACCCAAACCCGAGACTAAGTGCTTCTGTAATAAGGGGAACAGCCACTGGAGCAGAATTACCCTAGATACTTGGTAGATGAGAAGGCTGGCAAGGTCGATAGAAGTATATTGGATATACATTGTGTTAATGTGTACTTTACTAGTACTCCTAGTAGCACCATGGTATTAGATACCGGTTCGGTTGCTAAGTGTTAGTAAACTCGAAATAAAAGGCTGCGGAGTAAACGGAGACTAGCTAAAGGTGAGCTGGCGATATGTGTTGGAAGTTTTTCCCAAGCTTGATGTGATCAAGCATCGCACGCTCCCTCTACCATCGAGATTGGTGTTTGCGTTGAGCATAGACATGATTGGATTATGTCTATCGCAATACGGTTATTCATTTAAGGAGAATAATGGTTACTCTGTTTATTTGAATAATACCTTCAATGGTCTTGCACCTAAAATGAATGGTTTATTGAATCTCGATCGTAGTGATACACATGTTCATGCCAAAAGATATAAGATAGTAATGATAGTACCACCTACTTGTGGCACTGCCACGTAAGTCATATCGGTATAAAACGCATGAAGAAGCTCCATGTTGATGGATCTTTGGGCTCACTCGTTTTGAAAAGTTTGAGACATGCGAACCATGTCTATTGGTGTATATGCATGAAGAAACTCCATGCAAATGGACCGTTTGGACTCACTTGATTTTGAATCACTTGAGACATGCAAATCATACCACATGGGCAAGATGACTGAAAGCCTCGTTTTCAGTAAAATGGAACTAGAAAGCAACTTGTTGGAAGTAATACATTTTGATGTGTGCAGTCCAATGAGTGCTGAGGCGTGTAGTGGATATCGTTATGTTCTTACTTCACAGATGATTTGAGTAGATGTTGAGTATATTTACTTGATGAATCACGAGTCTGAATTATTGAAAGGTTCAAGTAATTTCAGGGTGAAGTTGAAAGATCGTCGTGACAAGAGGATAAAATATCTATGATATGATCATAGAGATGAATATCTGAATTACGAGTTTGGCACAGAATTAAGACATTGTGGAAATTGTTTCACAACTAATACAGCCTGGAACACCATAGTGTGATGGTGTGTCCGAACATCATAACTGCACCCTATTGGATATGATGCATACCATGATGTCTCTTATCGAATTACCACGATAGTTTATGGGTTAGGCATTAGAGACAACCACATTCACTTTAAATAGGGCACCACGTAATTCCGATGAGATGACACCGTATGAACTATGGTTTAGAGAAACCTAAGCTGTCATTTCTTAAAAGTTTGGGGCTGCGACGCTTATGTGAAAAGTTTCAGGCTGATAAGCTCGAACCCAAAGCGGATAAATGCATCTTCATAGGACACCCAAAACAGTTGGGTATACCTCCTGTCTCAGATCCGAAAGCAATAAGGGATTGTTTCTAGAATCGGGTCCTTTCTCGAGGAAAAGTTTCTCTCGAAAGAATTGAGTGGGAGGATGGTGGAGACTTGATGAGGTTATTGAACCGTCTCTTCAACTAGTGTGTGGCAGGGCACAGGGAGTTGTTCCTGTGGCACCTACACCAATTGAAGTGGAAGCTTATGATAGTGATCATGAAACTTCAGATCAAGTCACTACCAAACCTCGTGGGATGACAAGGATGCGTACTACTTCAGAGTGGTACGTAATCCTGTCTTGGAAGTCATGTTGCTAGACAACAATGAACCTACGAGCTATGGAGAAGCGATGGTGGGCCTGGATTCCAAAATGGCTCGAGGCCATATAATCCGAGAGAGGATCCATATATGAAAACAAAGTGTAGACTTTGGAAGAACTACTTGATGGTCGTAAGGCTGTTAGGTACATATGGATTTTAAAAGGAAGACGGACAATGATGGTAAGTATCACCATTAAGAAAGCTCGACTTGTCGTTAAGATGTTTTCCGACAAGTTCAAGGAGTTGACTACGATGAGACTTTCTCACTCGTAGCGATGCTAAGAGTCTGTTGGAATTATATTAGCGATTACTGCATTATTTATGAAATCTTGCAGATAGGATGTCAAAACATTGTTTCCTCGACGATTTTCTTGAGGAAAGGTTGTATGTGATACAACCGGAAGGTTTTGTCAATCCTGAAAGATGCTAATAAGTATGCAAAGCTCCAGCAATCCTTCTAAGGACTGGAGTAAGCATCTCGGAGTTGGAATGTATGCTTTGATGAGATGATCAAAGATTTTGGGTGTATACAAAGTTTATGAGAAACTTGTATTTCCAAAGAAGTGAGTGGGAGCACTATAGAATTTCTGATGAATATATGTTGTTGACATATTGTTGATCAGAAATGACGTAGAATTTCTGGAAAGCATATAGGGTTATTTGGAAAGTGTTTTTCAATGGAAAGCCTGGATTAAGCTACTTGAACATTGAGCATCAAGATCTATAAGGATAGATCAAAACGCTTAATGGTACTTTCAAATGAGCACATACCTTGACATGATCTTGAAGGTGTTCAAGATGGATCAGTCAAAGAAGGAGTTCTTGCCTGAGTTGTAAGGTATGAAGTTAAGACTTAAAGCTCGACCACGGCAGAAGAAAGAGGAAGGACGAAGGTCGTCCCCTATGCTTTTGTCATAGGCTCTATACGGTATGCCATGCTGAGTACCGCACCTGATGTGTGCCTTGCCACATATCTGGCAAGAGGGTACAAAGTTAATCTAGGAGTAGATCACCAGATAGCGGTCTAAATTATCCTTAGAGGAATAAGGATATGTTTCTCGGTTATGGAGGTGATAAAGAGTTCGATGTAAAGAGTTACGTCGATGCAAGCTTAACACCTATCCGGATAGCTCTGAGTAGAGATACCGGATACGTATAATGGAGCAACAATTTAGAATAGCTCCAAGTAGAACAGTTATTTGAAATGGCTCCAAATGTAGCATAGTAGTTGCATCTACAAGATGACATAGAAATTTGCGAAGTACATACGGATCTGAATGCTGTAGACCCGTTGACTGAAACCTCTCTCACAAGCATAACATGATCAAACCCAGAACTCTTTGGGTGTTAGTCACATGGGGATGTGACCTTGAGTGTTAATCACATATCGATGTGAACTGGATTATTGACTCTAGTGCAAGTGGGAGACTGTTGGAAATATGCCCTAGAGGCAATAATAAATTGGTTATTATTATATTTCCTTGTTCATGATAATCGTTTATTATCCATGCTAGAATTGTATTGATAGGAAACTCAGATACATGTGTGGATACATAGACAACACCATGTCCCTAGTAAGCCTCTAGTTGACTAGCTCGTTGATCAATAGATGGTTACGGTTTCCTGACCATGGACATTGGATGTCGTTGATAACGGGATCACATCATTAGGAGAATGATGTGATGGACAAGACCCAATCCTAAGCCTAGCACAAAGATCGTGTAGTTCGTATGCTAAAGCTTTTCTAATGTCAAGTATCATTTCCTTAGACCATGAGATTGTGCAACTCCCGGATACCGTAGGAGTGCTTTGGGCGTGCCAAACGTCACAAGGTAACTGGGTGGATATAAAGGTACACTATAGGTATCTCCGAAAGTGTCTATTGGGTTGGCACGAATCGAGACTTGGATTTGTCACTCCGTGTAAACGGAGAGGTATCTCTGGGCCCACTCGGTAGGACATCATCATAATGTGCACAATGTGATCAAGGAGTTGATCACGGGATGATGTGTTACGGAACGAGTAAAGAGACTTGCCGGTAACGAGATTGAACAAGGTATCGGGATACCGACGATCGAATCTCGGGCAAGTATCGTACCGATAGACAAAGGGAATTGTATACGGGATTGATTAAGTCCTTGACATCGTGGTTCATCCGATGAGATCATCGTGGCGCATATGGGAGCCAACATGGGTATCCAAATCCCGCTATTGGTTATTGACCGGAGAGTTGTCTCGGCCATGTCTGCATGACTCCTGAACCCGTAGGGTCTACACACTTAAGGTTCGATGACGCTAGGGTTATAGGGAAAGTATGTATGCGGTTACCGAATGTTGTTTGGAGTCCCGGATGAGATCCCGGACGCCACGAGGAGTTCCAGAATGGTCCAGAGGTAAAGATTGATATATAGGAAGTATGGTTTTGGTCACCGGAAGTGTTCCGGGCATCACCGGTAGTGTACCGGGACCACCAGAGGGGTCCGGGGGTCCACCAGGTGGGGCCACCAGCCCCGGAGGCCTACATGGGCCAATAGTGGGAAGGGATCAGCCCCTATGTGGGCTGGGGCGCCTCCCACCAAGGCCCAAGGCGCCTCCAATAGGGGAAGGGGCAAACCCTAGGGCAGATGGGCCCTAAGGCCCACCCTAGGTGCGCCTCCCCCTCTCCCCCTTGTGGCCGCCACCCTAGATGGGATCTAGGGCTGCCGCACCCCTTGGGGTGGGAACCCTAGGTGGGGGCACAGCCCTCCCTCTCCCCCTATATATACTTGAGGTTTTGGGCTGCCAGAGACACGATTCAATCTCCTTCTTGGCGCAGCCCTACCCCTCTCCCTCTTCGTCTGTTGTAGTGCTTGGCGAAGCCCTGCTGGAGTCCCGCGCTCCTCCACCACCACCACGCCGTCGTGCTGCTGCTAGATGGAGTCTTCCCCAACCTCTCCTTATCCCCTTGCTGGATCAAGGCGTAGGAGACGTAACCGGGCTATACGTGTGTTGAACACGGAGGTGCCGTCCGTTCGGCACTAGGATCATCGGTGATTTGGATCACGACGAGTACGACTCCATCAACCCCGTTCACTTGAATGCTTCTGCTTAGCGATCTACAAGGGTATGTAGATGCACTCTCCTTCCCCTCGTTGCTAGATTACTCCATAGATTGATCTTGGTGATGCGTAGAAATTTTTGAATTTCTGCTACGTTCCCCAACAGTGGCATCATGAGCTAGGTCTATGCGTAGTTACTATGCACGAGTAGAACACAAAGTAGTTGTGGGCGTCGATATTGTCAATTATCTTGCCGTTACTAGTCTTATCTTGATTCGGCGGCATCGTGGGATGAAGCGGCCCGGACCAACCTTACACGTACGCTTACGTGAGACCGGTTCCACCGACTGACATGCACTAGTTGCATAAGGTGGCTGGCGGGTGTCTGTCTCTCCCACTTTAGTCGGATCGGATTCGATGAACAGGGTCCTTATGAAGGGTAAATACAAATTGGCAATTCACATTGTGGTTTTGGTGTAGGTAAGAAACGTTCTTGCTAGAAACCTATAGCAGCCATGTAAAAACTTGCAACAACAATTAGAGGACGTCTAACTTGTTTTTGCAGCAAGTGTTTTGTGATGTGATATGGCCAAAGGATGTGATGAATGATATATGTGATGTATGAGATGATCATGTTCTTGTAATAGGAATCACGACTTGCATGTCGATGAGTATGACAACCGGCAGGAGCCATAGGAGTTGTCTTAATTTATTTATGACCGGCGTGTCAACATAAACGTCATGTAATTACTTAACTTTATTGCTAACCGTTAGTTGTAGTAGTAGAAGTAATAGTTGGCGAGACAACTTCATGAAGACACGATGATGGAGATCATGATGATGGAGATCATGGTGTCATGCCGGTGACAATGATGATCATGGAGCCCCGGAGATGGAGATCAAAAGGAGCAAAGTGATGATGGCCATATCATGTCACTATTTGATTGGATGTGATGTTTATCATGTTTTTGCATCTTGTTTACTTAGAACGACGGTAGTAAATAAGATGATCCCTCATAATAATCTCAAGAAAGTGTTCCCCCTAACTGTGCACTGTTGCGATAGTTCGTTGTTTCGAAGCACCACGTGATGATCGGGTGTGATAGATTCCAACGTTCACATACAACGGGTGTAAGACAGATTTACACATGCAAACACTTAGGTTGACTTGACGAGCCTAGCATGTACAGATATGGCCTCGGAACACAGAAGACCGAAAGGTCGAACATGAGTCGTATAGAAGATACGATCAACATGAAGATGTTCACCGATGTTGACTAGTCCGTCTCACGTGATGATCGGACACGGCCTAGTTGACTCGGATCATGTAATCACTTAGATGACTAGAGGGATGTCTATCTGAGTGGGAGTTCATAAGATGAACTCAATTATCCTGAACATAGTCAAAAGGTCTTCACAAATTATGTCGTGGCTCGCGCTTCAGTTCTACTGTTTAGATATGTTCCTGGAGAAAATTTAGTTGAAAGTTGATAGTAGCAATTATGCGGACTAGGTCCGTAAACTGAGGATTGTCCTCATTGCTTCATAGAAGGCTTGTGTCCTTAATGCACCACTCAGTGTGCTGAACCTCGAACGTCGTCTGTGGATGTTGCGAACATCTGACATACACATTTTGATAACTACGTGATAGTTCAGTTAAACGGTTTAGAGTTGAGGTACCGAAGACGTTTTGAAACGTCGCGAAACATATGAGATGTTTCGAGGGCTGAAATTGGGATTTCAGGCTCGTGCCCACGTCAAGAGGTATAAGACCTCCGACGATTTTCTTAGCCTGCAAACTAAGGGAGAAAAGCTCAATTACTTGTGCTCAGATTGTCTGAGTACAACAATCATTTGAATCGAGTGGGAGTTGATCTTCCAGATGAGATAGTGATGTTTCTCCGAAGTCATTACCACCAAGCTGCTAGAGCTTCGTGATGAACTATAATATATCAGGGACATATATGATGATCCTTGAGATATTCGCGATGTTTGACACCACAAAAGTAGAAATCAAGAAGGAGCATCAATTGTTGATGGTTGGTGAAACCACTAGTTTCAAGAAGGGCAAGGGCAAAAAGGGATACTTCATGAAACGGCAAATCAGTTGCTGCTCTAGTGAAGAAACCCAAGGTTGAACCCAAACCCGAGACTAAGTGCTTCTGTAATAAGGGGAACAACCACTGGAGCAGAATTACCCTAGATACTTGGTAGATGAGAAGGCTGGCAAGGTCGATAGAAGTATATTGGATATACATTGTGTTAATGTGTACTTTACTAGTACTCCTAGTAGCACCATGGTATTAGATACCGATTCGGTTGCTAAATGTTAGTAAACTCGAAATAAAAGGTTGCGGAGTAAACGGAGACTAGCTAAAGGTGAGCTGGCAATATGTGTTGGAAGTTTTTCCAAGCTTGATGTGATCAAGCATCGCACGCTCCCTCTACCATCGATATTGGTGTTTGCATTGAGCATAGACATGATTGGATTATGTCTATCGCAATACGGTTATTCATTTAAGGAGAATAATGGTTACTCTGTTTATTTGAATAATACCTTCAATGGTCTTGCACCTAAAATGAATGGTTTATTGAATCTCGATCATAGTGATACACATGTTCATGCCAAAAGATATAAGATAGTAATGATAGTACCACCTACTTGTGGCACTGCCACGTAAGTCATATCGGTATAAAACGCATGAAGAAGCTCCATGTTGATGGATCTTTGGGCTCACTAGTTTTGAAAAGTTTGAGACATGCGGACCATGTCTATTGGTGTATATGCATGAAGAAACTCCATGCAAATGGACCGTTTGGACTCACTTGATTTTGAATCACTTGAGACATGCAAATAATACCACATGGGCAAGATGACTGAAAGCCTCGTTTTAAGTAAAATGGAACTAGAAAGCAACTTGTTGGAAGTAATACATTTTGATGTGTGCAGTCCAATGAGTGCTGAGGCGTGTAGTGGATATCGTTATGTTCTTACTTCACAGATGATTTGAGTAGATGTTGAGTATATTTACTTGATGAATCACGAGTCTGAATTATTGGGCACTTGTCTGTTCAAGCACTAATGACCCCTACGCCTGGTCTCCACGCATACCCCGGTTCTTATATAACTGAGCGGGTATTCGGATACACTCCGGACTATCGGGTCCCGAGGTTGAAGCGAAAAGGTCCGCCATGACAAATGATCTACAATCCGGCTAGAAGGCATTATACATGTCACTTTAATTACATAGTCATGTAGACTGACTAAATTCCTCTTCTATACCATCCAACAGGCGGTCTAGCCTACAATCCTGTTGGGAATACTTTGCGGCTAATTCTACTCGCCCATAGACTGAGCTAACGGGGATCTCTTTCCCGTCGGGCCCCACAGGTCCGACCTCGGCCATGTGATTTGGGTCAGCCTTGGTATACCACGTCTTCACCATGGCCTAGGCTTCCCAGGCACCTTGATGGCAGGCAGATATCTTCCATAATCGGAAGCGCCGCCGCGCTCCCTTGAGCTTATCCACAAGCTCTCCAACGCCTTCTGGCAGGGAGACGGATGGCCACAAGGCCTGGGCAATGCCTTGCATCACTTGCCGAACTTGTTCGTGCAGTTGTGAAAGCTCGGATAGAATATCACCCGCAGACCCGGGCATCTCCTTCGTGGGACGACCCATCAGCATACCTGCAGACATAACTCTGTTAGCCGGCTTCTCCGTCGTCCCCTTTATTAAGGGTTTGTTCAAGCACTTACTAAATATACCGTGTCGAAGCTGCTTATTCTCCTTCTCAGAGTCTGCAAGCTGGGCTCGAACATCTTTCAGTTCCACGCTCAGCTTGGTATTGGCGTCTTGGAGATTGTTTTTCTCCCGCCTAACCTTAGTCAGCATGCGTTCGCCAGCCTTTAGCTGTCGTACGACATGCTGCTCCTCCGGATTCTCTCCGGATTCATCTGCAAAACATCTATTGTTAGACCTGCAGCCATGCCGCATGCTATACGGTACCTATCATTCTTTGAAAGAAATGTTACTAGCTGGGGACTTTTTCGGTTCCTTCAATGCGGTAACAGCGGCCCGAAGTTGGGTCTTGCATTCCTCCAGCTCCTGTGACAGTCGACTATTCTTCTCTGTAAGAGCCTGCACAATAAGATGATCCTTAAATCAGTTCTGCTAACTGTTTCAAGTCTCAGGGGCTACTGATACATATAATCGTCAGATTTACTTACCCATACATCCTTGACATACTGGTCCGTGGCTCTGGCTAGACCATCTTGAGCAGCACGGAGGTACGCCTCTCCAGAATTGAAGGCATCAAATGCCTCTGGTGAGAAGCAAGCATCGCGGAGTACGGCCCGGCGACGCATATGATTCATGGCACTCTCCACTTCTGAATTTGTAGCAGATAGCCTATCCGCATCCTCTGTAGGGAGAGTATCCGGCGTCCGCCCCATGTCGGCTTCCGCCTCTATGTCTGGTCCTGGAGCCCAACTGGTGGAAGCGTGATCGGCAGCCTCACCGGACATATTCCGGTGAGCGTTTTTTCTGTTAAAGAAACAGGGACGTCATTACATTTCAAGAAAGACGACAACCACGGAGCAGGGTTTCTGTCATACCTCTGCGCCGGTGTCTCCATCCTGACCGCCTTACGTTTTGTCCTGCCCGGCCTCGGTGCCTCTTGTTGGCGAGTTGCTGCGGGTTCGGCGTGGCATCCCGAATGCCTTCCCTGCAAAACACCATATGTATATGGTAGGTGAAGTGTCTAAAAGGGGATCCTAGTTTTTGGAGTTGGGATTTTTGTTTTTTCTTACGTTCGACGCAGGAAGCAGTCCGGGATAGTCGGCCGTAATGGCCACCATGGTGTCATCACAGCTTAGTTGATAGAATTGCCGGTCTATTAGTTCCACGAATATGTCTGGATCGTCTTCAAGTCCAGGACCGAGGGCCCGGTCAAGGTCCTCTGGTTGTGGAGATGGGCTGCTGACCTCCCTTATGGCTCTTCGTAGTTCCTGCCGCAAAATGGAAAGGTGAGTACCTATGACAGAGAATGCGGGAAGAATGGGAGTAATGAGATATAACTCACCCAACTTGGAGGGTTGTACATGGAGAATCCATCCCGTGGCTTGAGGCGGATGAACTCCTCTTCCTCTCCCTTGAACAATTCAGACATAATTTTTTCTAAGGCGGCAGCGTTGTCCGGACCCTTACGCCTGCAACGGGTGGCGTCATCCTCCCCGTTAAAACACCACAAGGGGTGCCCTCGATATTGAAGTGGTTGCACTCCCCGCATTATGCATATTGACATAACCTCGATTACTGTCAATCCTGATTGAGTCAGTGCTTTAATCCGGTTCATCAGGTAGAGGACCTCTCTGTTGTCTTCCTCCTGGGGCTCCGCGGGCGCCAACTTCGGCGTTTCTTCAGAGGAGCATTGTTGAACTCAGGAAGACCCCGCCGAACAGGGTCCGAAAGGGGGACGTCCTCCATATAAAACCATTCTGAAGGCCAGTCTTCGGACGTCTTCTTTGGAGTACCGGATAGGTATCCGGTTTCGGCGATGCACCATATTTCGGCTCTGCCCACTTGATAAAGTGACCCCTTCTGTGTGCGAGGGACGAGGCAAAATAACCTTTTCCACAACTCGAAATGAGCCCCGCAGCCCAGGAATAACTCGCAGAGGGCAACATAGCCGGCGATGTGTAAAATGGAAGCAGGGTGAAATTATGCAGTTGGAGGCCGTAAAACTCCAGGAGCCCGCAGAGGAACGGTGAATCGGAAATTCGAGTCCCCTCAATAAGTAAGGGACAAGGCATACCCGCTCCCCCGTAGAGGGGCTGGGGAAGCTCTCCGCTTGCTCCCCGCCATTGTAGGTGGCGAGCCCGGCTCGGACGGGCACCATATACGCCAGAGGGAGAAATCCCTTAGTCCGCAGTTCTACTAATCGACTGTGTGGGACTAAACACCTCTCCCAATCACCGGGCTTAGGGCTACGGGGGCGGGAGGAGGAGCTGCGAAGGTCGGCCATGCTGGAGTAGATCTTTCCGAAGCACGCTCCGATGGATTCTCGCTGGGGGAGGACGATATGGATAGGGTCTAAGGATCCCCATCCCTTTAATAGACAATTTATTTATCTGGCTAGGGGGGCGAATGTAAAAATGCCCTGGCACCTCTCATTCATTCGACGCATGGAAGATAGCCCTTATTGGGCGCAGAAGCCAAGAGGTTCAACATTTATGGGACTGGACACTGCTTAGCCAACGTTCGAAATTTGGAGAAGAACCCGCCTTGCAATGCCGAAGACAACACTGCGCGTCGGACTCATCGTCATTGAAGCCTGGTTCGGGGGCTACCGAGGGAGTCCTGAATTAGGGGGTATCCGGACAGCCGGATTATATCCTTTGGCCGGACTATTGGACTATGAAGATATAAGATGGAAGACTTCGTCCTGTGTCCGGATGGGACTCTACTTGGCGTGGAAGGCAAGCTAGGCAATACGGATATGGACATCTCCTCCTTTGTAACCGACCTTGTGTAACCCTAGAACCCTCCGGTGTCTATATAAACCGGAGGGTTTTAGTCCGTAGGACAACATACGATCATACCATAGGTTAGCTTCTAGGGTTTAGCCTCTCCGATCTCGTGGTAGATCAACTCTTGTACTACACATATTACCAACAATAATCAAGCAGGACATAGGGTTTTACCTCCATCAAGAGGGCCCGAACCTGGGTAAAACTTCGTGTCCCCTGCCTCCTGTTACCATCCGCCTTAGACACACAGTTCAGGACCCCCTACCCGGGATCCGCCGGTTTTGATACCGACACCTATCATATCACGGTCTCCCTAAATCTCAAAAGCTTCATCCACACAAACTCAACAAGGACTCGTGAGATAAGTTAGTATAAACCAATGCAAAAACCTTATCATACTCTTCTCTAGCAAATCACTAAAATTATTATTTAACATTGCATACTAAATTCCTCTGCATATTTAATAGTCCTATCCTCAAATAGAATCATTAAAGAAGCAAACATATGCAAACAATGCAAACATAACAGCAATCTGCCTAAACAGGACAGTCTGTGAAGAATGCAGCAAGATCCATACTTCCCTAGCTCCAAAAATTATGAAAGAAAATTCCCACTGTAGTAAATTTATCAGAGGTTATTATGCAAAAGGTTTCAAAATTTTATCACATTCTGACTTTTCTAGGGAATTTTTGCAACAGTGGTAGACTTTCTGTTTTCAAACAGCAACATGAAGACTTGTAAAATAGGCATAGTAAAGGCTATCAATGCCACTTTTATTGGAATAAAAGATGCAAAACATTGTTCTAAATAACAGCAAGAAAATCCTAATAAAATAAATTGACGCTCCAAGCAAAACACATATCATGTGGTGAATAAAAATATAGCTCCAAGTAAAGTTACCGATGAACGAAGACGAAAGAGGGGATGCCATCCGGGGCATCCCCAAGCTTAGGCTCTTGGTTGTCCTTGAATATTACCTTGGGGTGCCTTGGGGACCCCAATCTTAGGCTCTCATCACTCCTTATTCCATAGTCCATCGAATCTTTACCCAAAACTTGAAAACTTCACAACACAAAACTTAACAGAAAACTCGCAAGCTCCGTTAGTATAAGAAAATAAATCACCACTTTTGGTACTGTTGTGAACTAATTCTAAATTCATATTGGTTTAATATATACTTTATTCCAACTTCTCTATGGTTCATACCCTCCGATACTACTCATAGATTCATCAAAATAAGCAAACAACACACGAAAATCAGAATCTGTCAAAAACAGAACAGTCTGTAGTACTCTGTAGGTTTCGAATACTTCTGGAACCCCAAAAATTCTAAAATAAATTTATGGACGTGAGTAATTTATCTATTAATCATCTTCAAAAATAATTAACTAAATATCTCTCTCCATTAAAAAACGGCGGCAAATCTCGTGAGCGCTAAAGTTTCTGTTTTTTACAGCAAGATCACAAAGACTTTCCCCAAGTCTTCCCAAAGGTTCTACTTGGCACAAACATTAATTAAAAGTATAAAACCAAATATAAACAGAGGATAGATGAATTTTTTATTACTAAACAGGAGCAAAAATCAAATAACAAAAATAAAATTGGGTTGCCTCCCAATCAAGCGCTATCGTTTAACGCCCCTAGCTAGGCATGATGATTTCAATGATGCTCACATAAAAGATAAGAATTGAAACATAAAGAGAGCATCATGAATAATATGAATAGGAAATTTAAGTCTAACCCACTTCCTATGCATAGGGATTTTGTGAGCAAACAATTTATGGGAACAATAATCAACTAGCATAGGAAGGCGAAACAAGCATAACTTCAAATTTTAAGCACATAGAGAGGAAACTTGATATTATTGCAATTCCTACAAGAATATGTTCCTCCCTCATAATAATTTTCAGTAGCATCATGAATGAATTCAACAATATAACTATCACATAAAGCATTCTTTTCGTGATCTACAAGCATAGAATTTTTATTACTCTCCACATAAGCAAATTTCTTCTCATGAATAGTAGTGGGAGCAAACTGAACGAAATAACTATCATGTGAGGCGTAATCCAATTGAAAGTTAAAATCATGATGACAAGTTTCATGGATATCATTATTCTCAATAACATACAATTCATCACAATAATCATCATAGATAGCATCTTTGTTCTCATAATCAATTGGAACCTCTTCCGAAATAGTGGAATCATTACTAAATAAAGTCATGACCTCTCCAAATCCACTTTTATAATAATCACAATAAGATCCAACATCCTCAAAAATAGTGGGATCATCACTTCCTAAAGTTGGCACTCTTCCAAACCCACTTTCATCAATATAATCATCATAAATAGGAGGCATGCTATCATCATAATAAATTTGCTCATAAAAACTTGGGAGACAAAAAATATCATCTTCATCAAACATAGCTTCCCCAAGCTTGTGGCTTTGCATATCATTAACATCATGTATATTCAAGGAATTCATACTAACAACATTGCAATCATGCTCACCATTCAAATATTTAGTGCCAAACATTCTAATGCATTCTTCTTCTAGCACTTGAGCACAATTATCAGAATCCTTATTCTCACGAAAGATATTAAAAAGATGAAGCATATGAGGTACCCTCAATTCCATTTTTTGTAATTTTCTTTTATAGACTAAACTAGTGATAAAACAAGAAACTAAAAGATTCGATATAAAGATCCAAAGATATACCTTCAAGCGCTGACCTCCCCGGCAACGGCGCCAGAAAAGAGCTTGATGTCTACTACGCAGCCTTCTTCTTGTAGACGTTGTTGGGCCTCCAAGTGCAGAGGTTTGTAGGAAAGTAGCAAATTTCCCTCAAGTGGATGACCTAAGGTTTATCAATCCGTGGGAGGCATAGGTTGAAGATGGTCTCTCTCAAACAACCCTGCAACCTAATAACAAAGAGTCTCTTGTGTCCCCAACACACCCAATACAATGGTAAATTGTATAGGTGCACTAGTTTGGCGAAGAGATGGTGATACAAGTGCAATAAGGATGATAGATATGAGTATTTGTAATCTGAAAATATAAAAACAGCAAGGTAACTAATGATAAAAGTGAGCGTAAACGGTATTGCAATGCTAGGAAACAAGGCCTATGGTTCTTACTTTCACTAGTGCAAGTTCTCTCAACAATAACAACATGATTGGATCGTATAACTATCCCTCAACATGAAACAAAGAGTCACTCCAAAGTCACTAATAGCAGAGAACAAACGAAGAGATTATGGTAGGGTACGAAACCACCTCAAAGTTATTCTTTCCGATCAATCCATTGGGCTATTCCTATAAGTGTCACAAACAGCCCTAGGGTTCGTAGTAAAATAACACCTCAAGACAGAAATCAACCAAAACCCTAATGTCACCTAGATACTCCAATGTCACCTCAAGTATCCGTGGGTATGATTATACGATATGCATCACACAATCTCAGATTCATCTATTCAACCAACACAAAGAACTTCAAAGAGTGCCCCAAAGTTTCTACTGGAAAGTCAAGACGAAAACGTGTGCCAACCCCTATGCATTTGTTCACGAGGTCACAGAACTCGCAAGTTGATCACCAAAACATACATCAAGTGGATCACGTGATATCCCATTGTCACCACAGATAAGCACATGCAAGACATACATCAAGTGTTCTCAAATCCTTAAAGACTCAATCCAATAAGATAACTTCAAAGGGAAAACTCAATTCATCACAAGAGAGTAGAGGGGGAGAAACATCATAATATCCAACTATAATAGCAAAGCTCGCGATACATCAAGATCATGCCAAATCAAGAACATGAGAGAGAGATCAAACACATAGCTACTGGTAAATACCCTCAGCCCCGATGGTGAACTACCATCTCCTCGTCATGGAGAGCGCCAGGATGACGAAGATGGCCACCGGAGAGGGATTGCCCTCTCCGGTAGGGTGCCGGAACGGTTCTAGATTGGTTTTTGTTGGCTACGGAGGCTTCTGGCGGCAGAACACCCAATCTATTCTGTTCCCCGATGTTTTTAGGGTATATGGACATATATAGGCGAAAGAAGTCGGTCAGGGAAGCCACGCGCACTACAAAAAAATACACTTCCGTGATGATACGTGTTTGTCACAGTAGGTCGCGTTTTTTGTCATGCATGTACATCCATGACGATTTTATGACAGAATCAAGATAGTCATACTTGTGCTATCGTAGAAGTGTTCCATGACATTACCAAAATTATCATCATGGAAGTGTCCACTTCCATGATGATAAATCGCGCGTCATAGAAGTGCTTTCGTCAAGGGTGACCGACACGTGGCATCCACCGTAACGAAACACCGTTAAGCTATCAGGTCGGGTTTTGGATCCGATAACCCATTAACAGCCCCGACCAATGGGGTTTTTCCACGTGTAAAATCATCATTGGCTGGAGGAAACACGTGCCGGCTCATCGTTGGGACAGATGTCATCCACTCATTGGACGGAAGGCGCCTATGATACATCGACACATGGCACGGCCCAACAGAGGCCCATTCCTGTGAAAAGGCCGACCCGTTTGACTTGGTCAAAAGGTGGCGGGCCGGCCCATGGAAAGCCTGTTAACGGCCTGTTCGCATATAGCCCATTTACAGCTCGCTAACCCAAGGCCCATTATGCCCTATCAGAATTAGGCCCAGTAGCGTCATCTGGGCCATCCAATATGATTCCAGCCCGTTTTCACTTCTGGCGCATGTATGGCCCATGACGTCTTTCGGCCCATATGAGGCCCTATGTAACTCTTGGCCTGTTAACGGCCCGTGGTGAAACTGGCCCGTAATGAGAAGTGTATCTCTTTTCACCCATTAATGGCCCGTGGTGAAACTGGCCCATAATGAACAGTGTATCATTTTATACCCATGAACGGCCCGTTATTCCATTGGGCCATTTCCAGCCCATGTTATCTTTCGGCCTTCTCAGAGCCCATTTATTCTTGGGCTCATTTCCAGCATTCGTTTACTTACAGCCCATTACTATCATTTTCTGCTTGTGGGCCAAATTCCGCTCGTGGTTACACTCGGCCCGTTTGTGGTCCGTTAATATGTTGGGCCGTTTTCATAGCGTCATCAAATACGGCCTATTAACGATGGCCCGTTATGGTCGGCCCATGAACGGACAATTCCAACTCTAGCCCGTTTACGGCCATAATGTGGTCTGTTTGGCCCATGTTTGGCCAATCGATCATACGACCCGTATAAGGCCCATTGATGATACGTCCCACAGAAGGCCCATTGTTTCTACGGCCCATAGAAGGCCCATTGTTTCTACGACCCGTAGAAGGCCCACTGTTTCTACGGCCAGTAGGAGGCCCAGTGTCACTACAGTAAATATTAGCCCATGGTTATTGTGGCCTATTTTTAGAAAATAGGTTATTGCAGCCACTAGCTAACCGCGGAAAAAGAACTGCAATGACTACAAGCAAACAAATAAACAAGACAACAAGGAAATAAATAAGCAAGCAACTAACGCTAGGCTATCACGGCTATTACACATATTACATCCACTGGGCATCAAAGTCCGCCACCAGTGCAAATATAGGGAACAAAGCAGCATATCATATACACTGGTTGTTAAAGTTGGCGACCAGCGCAAATAAACGCCGCAGCAAAACAAATCCAAAACTGAAACCACTTTAGAAGATCTCAAGAAACAATATCCTGGGTACCCATAATGCTGGCAAGATGCTTAGCAAGCTTATTAACTTTCTCTTGTTTGGCGCTTAAATCCTCCAACGCTTGCTGTTGCACCAGAAAATATGCATCTGAATTCTGCAGGGACTTCCTCAGTCCTTCAGCTTCCTGTCGCAGCACATCTGATCGATGTCTTTCAACTTGAAGTTGAGACTCAAGAAGACGAACTGATTCAGGCAGCGAGTTCGAAGAGCTTGTGCCAGCAGTAGTGGCCAGTAACTCGAAAACTACATCAAGACAGGACTTTTGGGTTCCCTCACTGTTGTCAAGATAGTTTTTATCAGCTTTCTTGGAGACCAACAGGGATGTCTCACTATCTTGAACCTTATCTGCATTACTTCCTTTACCATTGGATAACGCGGTACTGTTCTCCAATATTTTGTCCGCATTCTAAAAGAGAAACAAGCAGACACATCACATGTTTACCATGTTGTATATGAAACTCATTTTGGTAAATGAGTTCACTAGTAAAGTGGACAGGATAACAGCATGAAACAAACATATATCTATGTACCATGGTCACTTTATGGTCTGTATCATTCTAGTTTTTGTTGCCAAATCAAGATAGAGACACAGTTCAAATAATATTTGTTCAAGACAAAGCAGAATAGATAGAATATAAGTGTGGGTAACTATAGAGCAATAACAACACTTGTAATGTGCATGGCATGAGAACATAACTGTTTATTCAATTGAAACTGAAATCAACATAGAGCAGGTTACAACAGCAAACCAGTTAAAGAAACAGGTTTAAAACATACCAGTTGCGCCATTGGAGTTTCAATTCCATCCTTCAAATTTGAAAATAGTTGGTATGAGTAAATGCAGTAATGCAAGAGCAAAGGAGTATGAACCATATCAACAAAACTTGACCTGAGAACAAATCTTCTTCTCCTTTAAGCGTTGAGTTGGGATTCGAAGTGGTGGTCCTCGTGCTTTGGGCACTGCAGTTCCCTTACTAACTGCTCGTGTTTGGGTGCTCTGTGGTGGAGACGGTGCTGTGTCAACTGGAACTGGGTTACTATCTGCCGGGATTGGGGTTAGAAGGGGTGTAGTTGGTTCTCTGTCCAACTGGGTAGGGGTACAATCTGTGAGAGTTTGGGTTATCTGTGGTGGATCTGGTCCTTGGGCAAGTACAACCGTGGTTCTATCTGCATCAACTGGTAGCACTATCTTTTCTGAAGACCGTGTTGTTACTCCCTTAGATACTGCCATCACGCTCTCCAATTCAAATGGCTGATAAACAAGAAAAGTAATTGAAAGTATAGACATTGTATGATAGACAGGTGCAATGGATAGTGGGGAATAAAAGAGGGCATGAAATAATTCATATTTATGTTGTCTAACCAAACATGATAGCATGACACAATTTCACATATATGATGGCTTGATGACCCACAAGTATAGGGGATCTATCGTAGTCCTTTTGATAAGTAAGAGTGTCGAACCCAACGAGGAGCAGAAGGAAATGATAAGCGGTTTTCAGCAAGGTATTCTCTGCAAGTACCGAAGTAAGTGGTAACAGATAGTTTTGTGATATGATAAATTGTAACGAGCAACAAGTAACAAAAGTAAATAAAGTGCAGCAAGGTGGCCCAATCCTTTTGTAGCAAAGGACAATCTGGAACAAACTCTTACAATAGGAAAAGCGCTCCCGAGGACACATGGGAATATCGTCAAGCTAGTTTTCATCACATTCATATGATTCGCGTTTGATACTTTGATAATTTGATATGTGGGTGGACCGGTGCTTGGGTGCTGTTCTTACTTGAACAAGCATCCCACTTATGATTAACCTCTATTGCAAGCATCCGCAACTACAACAAAAGTATTAAGGTAAACCTAACCATAGCATGAAACATATGGATCCAAATCAGCCCCTTACGAAGCAACGCATAAACTAGGGTTTAAGCTTCTGTCACTCTAGCAACCCATCATCTACTTATTACTTCCCAATGCCTTCCTCTAGGCCTAAATAATGGTGAATTGTTATGTAGTCGACGTTCACATAACACCACTAGAGGCTAGACAACATACATCTTATCAAAATATCAAACGAATACCAAATTCACATGACTACTCATAGCAAGACTTCTCCCTTGTCCTCAGGAACGAACGTAATTACTCACAAAGCATATTCATGTTCATAATCAAAGGGGTAATAATATGCATATAGGATCTGAACATATGATCTTCCACCAATTAAACCAACTAGCATCAACTACAAGGAGTAATCAACACTACTAGCAACCTACTAGCACCAATCCCGGACTTTGAGACAAGAATTGGATACAAGAGATGAACTAGGGTTTGGAGATGAGATGGTGCTGGTGAAGATGTTGATGGAGATTGCCCTCTCCCGATGAGAGGAGCGTTGGTGATGACGATGGTGATGATTTCCCCCTCCGGGAGGGAAGTATCCCTGCAGAACAGCTCTGCCGGAGCTCTAGATTGGATCCGCCAAGGTTCGGCCTCGTGGTGGTGGAGTCTTGTCCCGAAAAGTTCCTCTGTATTTTTTTCTCATCAAAAGACCGCATATAGGAGAAGATGGGCATCGGAGAGCCACCAGGGGGCCCACGAGATAGGGGGGTGCGCCCTGGGGGGGCGCCCCCCACCCTCGTGAGTAGGGTGTGGGCCCCCTGGCCTTCATCTTTGGCATGGATTTTTCTTTATTTCTTTTAAGACATTCCGTGGAGTTTTAGGAATTTTGGAGTTGCGCAGAATAGGTCTCTAATATTTGCTCCTTTTTCAGACCAGAATTCCAGCTGCCGGCATTCTCCCTCTTTATGTAAACCTTGTAAAATAAGAGAGAATAGCCATAAGTATTGTGATATAAAGTGAAATAACAGTCCATAATGCGATAAATGTCGATATAAAAGCATGATGCAAAATGGACGTATCGACTCCCCCAAGCTTAGACATCGCTTGTCCTTAAGCAAAAAGCCGATAACAATAAATATGTCCTCATGTTTAGAGGTAGAGGCGTTGATAAAAATAAAATACGGACATGAAGGCATCATGATTATTCTTATAACAACAACATATATAGATTTTGTCATATGATTACTTATGTTCAAGTGATGATCTATTCACAATGCAAAAGTATAAATCATAAACCTTATTGGACTCCGACAAACTATAATCTCAGTCATTGAAGCAATTGCAATTTATCATAACATCGGAAAGAGTCTATGTCAGAGCTGAAAAGCAAGTCCACATACTCAACTATCATTTAGTCCTCCATAATTGCTAACACTCATGCGATACTTGTGGTTACAGAGTTTTAATCGAACACAGAAAAAGATAGGGGCTTATAGCTTTGCCCCACAACCTTTTACCACAAGGGTAATGTCAACAATAATGGTTCATGCTCCCCTACATCCAATTAGATATATATATCATGTTCTTTCCAACATGCTGAGCTTGCCAAAGGATAAAACGAAAAAGGAAAGGTGAAGATCACCGTGACTCTTGCATAAGGTAGAAGATAATAATAAAGGATAGGCCCTTCGCAGAGGGAAGCAGAGGTTGCCATGCGTTTTTATGGTTGGATATATAAAATCTCAATGCGAAAGAACGACACTTTATATTGCCACTTGTGATATGAACCTTTATTATGCAGTCCGTCACTTTTATTACTTCCACATCACAAGATCATATAAAGCTTATTTCTCCCACACCAATCAATCATACATATTTAGAGCAATTTTTATTGCTTTGCACCGATGAAAACTTACTTGAAGGATCTTACTCAACCCATAGGTAGATATGGTGGACTCTCATGGCAAAACTGGTTTAAGGGTATTTGGAAGCAGAAGTAGTATTTCTACTTGGTGCTGAGAATTTGGCTAGCATGAGGGGGAAAGGAAAGCTCAACAAGTTAGAGGATCCATGATAACATACTTTATCTCAGATATAAGAAAGACATAACTCATTACGTCATCCTCCTTTTCCAATATCAACTCTTTAGCATGTCATATTTTAATGAGTTCTCTCAATCATAAAAGATGTCAATGATAATATATCTATATGCGAAGCCTCTCTTTCCTTATTACTTCCTATTAATTGCAACAATGACCAAAGCTATGTCTGCAAACTCCCAACAACTTTTAATCATCATACTCTTTCTATGCAAAGTCATTACTCACAATAAGATCAATATGAATTTTTTGTTTCTTTTATTCTTTTCTCTTTTCTTTTATTCACCCAAGATCATGGCAAAATAATCAAGCCCTTGACTCAACACTAATATTTATTATATATAGCTCACGGACTCGATTACAAAGAGAGATCATAAAGCAAACTCAAAACTAGATCATGCCATAAACTTTATTCTACTAGATCAAGATACTACTAATAGGATCGAACTAAGAAAAACGGTAAAGATAGGAGTTGTGATTGTGATACGATACCGGGGCACCTCCCCCAAGCTTGGAAGTTGCCAAGGGGAGTGCCCATACCCATGTGATTATATCTCCTTCTTTGTTGTCGGTGTAATATTCTTGGCGATGATTCCCCTCTGGATGCGGTTCTCCTCCTCGAGCTTATTGACTTGCTGTTTGAGGTCCATTATTTCCTTACAAAGCTTTCCTGTGACAGCTAAAGCTCCTTGCACCCAAGGGTGTTGCATAGCTGCAGGAGAACAAGTGACACTCCTCTTCATATTTTCATAAGTAAGAAATCTAACATTAGAAGGGATAGCCGAGTTTGGAATAGCTGACCTCTGTAGTTCTCCTATCGTGAACCCAGCTTGGAGGCGAGAGGTGACTTCTTGATCCAAAGTCAGCCTCCATCTCCTCCTCCGTTGCTGGCCCAAAGTGGTTAGCGTCGCTGTTTGCCCTTGGTTCCGGTGCCGGATTAGATACCCGACTCTCCTCGATTGACTCTTGAGAAGATATCTTGCTCTGATCTGCAGCAACAACAACTCAAAAACAAAAACAGGAGATTTTTGCGTGATACGGGAGTCAAAACCTTCGGGAGAATATATAATGAATTTTTACCGACCAAAATACGTAATGTGCAAGAAAACAGAGTCCGGAGGGCACACGAGGCACTCACGAGGTAGGGGGGCGCGCCCAGGGGGTAGGGCGCGCCCACCACCCTCATGGGGCCCTCGTGTCCTTCCCGGGCTGCTACTTATTTTTCTATTTTTCTAAATATTCCAAAACGGAGAAATATTGCCTTAAAAATTGTTTTGGAGTCAGTTTACTTACCGTACCACATACCTATTCCTTTTCGGAGTCTGAAACATTCCGGAAAGTGTCCCTTATGTATTCCTCCGGGGTTATGGTTTCAATAATATTGGTTTCAACATTTATGGGATTACCTGAGATATAATGTTTAATCCTTTGACCATTTACCACCTTCGGATTTGTGCCCTCGAAGTTGTTGATTTTTATGGCACCGAAACGATAGACCTCTTCGATGACGTAGGGGCTGTCCCATTCAGAGAGAAGTTTTCCTGCAAAAAATCTTAAATGAGAGTTGTATAGCAATACATAATCACCTACATTATACTCACGCTTTTGTATCCTTTTGTCATGCCATCTTTTAACTTTTTCTTTAAACAACTTGGCATTTTCATAAGCTTGGATTCTCCATTCATCAAGTGAGCTAATATCAAATAACCTCTTCTCACCGACAAGTTTAAAATCATAGTTGAGTTCTTTAATAGCCCAGTATGCCTTATGTTCTAGTTCGAGAGGTAAGTGACATGCTTTTCCATAGACCATTTTATACGGGGACATACCCATAGGATTTTTGTATGCAGTTCTATAGGCCCATAATGCATCATCAAGTTTCTTAGACCAATTCTTTCTAGACCTATTAACAATCTTTTGCAAAATTAATTTGAGCTCTCTATTGCTCAACTCTACTTGACCACTAGACTGTGGGTGATAAGGGGATGCAATTCTATGATTAACATCATATTTAGCAAGCATTTTACGGAAAGCACCATGAATAAAGTGTGAACCACCATCAGTCATTAAATATGCAGGGACTCCAAACCTCGGAAAAATAACTTCCTTAAGCATTTTAATAGAAGTGTTATCATCAGCACTACTAGTTGGAATAGCTTCTACCCACTTAGTAACGTAATCAACAGCAACTAGAATATGTGTGTATCCATTAGAGGCAGGAAAAGGTCCCATATAATCAAAGCCCCAAACATCAAACGGTTCAATAACAAGTGAATAATTCATAGGCATTTCTTGACGTCTACTAATATTACAAATTCTTTGACATTCATCACAAGACAAGACAAACTTACGGGCATCCTTGAAGAGAGTAGGCAAATAAAAACCAGATTGCAATACCTTGTGTGCAGTTCTATCTCCAGCGTGGTGTCCTCCATAAGACTCGGAATGACACTTGCGTAGGATCTGTTCCTGTTCATGCTCAGGTACACAATGTCTAATAACACCATCTACTCCTTCTTTATAAAGATGTGGGTCATCCCAAAAGTAATGTCTCAAGTCATAGAAGAACTTTTTCTTTTGCTATTATGTGAAGCTAGGTGGTATAAACTTAGTAACAATATAATTAGCATAATAAGCATACCATGGAGTACTACAAGAAGTACTTATAACATTTAATTGCTCATCAGGAAAGTCATCATTAATAGGTAGTGGGTCATCAAGAATATTTTCTAACCTAGATAAGTTGTCCGCAACGGGGTTCTCAGCTCCCTTTCCATCAACAATATGCAAATCAAATTCTTGTAGCAAGAGAACCCATCTAATAAGTATAGGTTTAACATCTTTCTTTTCCATAAGATATTTAATAGCAGCATGATCAGTTTGAATAGTTACTTTAGAATCAACAATATAAGATCTGAACTTATCACACGCAAATACAACTGCTAAAAGTTCTTTTTCAGTAGTAGCATAATTTCTTTGAGCATTGTCTAGAGTCTTACTAGCATAATGAATAACATTTAATTTCTTATCGACTCTTTGCCCTAGAACAGCACCTACAGCATAATCACTAGCATCACACATAATTTCAAAGGGTAAATTCCAATCAGGTGGCTGAACAATAGGTGCAGAGACTAATGCTTTCTTAAGTCTTTCAAATGCTTCTACACAATCATCATCAAAGACAAATGGTATATCTTTTTGTAATAAATTAGTCAGAGGCCGAGAAATTTTTGAGAAGTCCTTAATGAACCTCCTATAAAACCTGACATGACCAAGGAAACTTCTTATACCTTTGATGTCCTTGGGACATGGCATCTTTTCAATAGCATCAACCTTGGCTTTATCAACTTCAATACCTCTTTCAGAAACTTTGTGCCCCAAAACAATACCTTCATTAACCATAAAGTGGCACTTTCTCCAATTCAAGACAAGATTAGTTTCTTCACATCTCTGCAAAACTTGATCAAGATTGCTCAAGCAATCATCAAAAGAGGAACCATAGACGGAAAAGTCGTCCATGAAAACCTCACAAATCTTTTCACAGAAGTCAGAGAATATAGCCATCATGCATCTTTGAAAGGTAGCAGGTGCATTACATAAACCAAAAGGCATATGTCTATAAGCAAAAGTACCAAAAGGGCATGTAAAAGTAGTCTTTGATTGATCTTTAGCCGACACAGGTATTTGAGAGAAACCAGAATAACCATCTAGAAAGCAATAGTGTGTGTGTTTGCATAATCTTTCTAGCATTTGATCAATAAAAGGTAAGGGGTAATGATCTTTCTTAGTAGCTTTATTTAATTTGCGGAAATCAATTACCATCCTATAACCTGTGATAATTCTTTGTGGAATCAATTCATCTTTATCATTAGGAAAAACAATAATACCTCCTATCTTAGGGACACAATGGACAGGACTTACCCACTCACTATCAGCAACGGGATAAATTATACCTGCCTCCAGAAGCTTGAGTATTTCTTTTTCTTACCACTTCTTTCATTTTAGGATTTAGACGTCGTTGAGGATCACGAACTGGTTTGGCATCTGCTTCCAAATTTATTTTATGTTGACATAGAGTGGGACTAATGCCTTTAAGATCATCAAGAGTATATCCAATAGCAGCACGATGCTTCTTCAGAGTTTTCAATAATCTTTCTTCTTCATGCTTTGAAAGGTTAGCACTAATAATAACAGGATATATCTTCTTTTCATCAAGATAAGCATATTTAAGATTATCAGGCAAAGGTTTAAGCTCAAACATGGGATCACCCTTGGGTGGAGGAGGATCCCCTAAAATTTCAATAGGCAAGTTGTGATGCAGAATAGGTTCCTGTTTAAAAAATACTTCATCTATTTCCCTTCTTTCATTCATGAACATGTCATTTTCATGGTCTAGCAAATAGTGTTCTAAAGGATCACTAGGAGGTACTGCAATAGAAGCAAGACCAATAATTTCATCCTTACTAGGTAATTCTTCCTCACGATGTTGTTTACTAAATTTAGAGAAATTAAACTCATGAACCATATCATCCAAGCCAACAGTAACAACATTCTTTTCACAATCTATCTTAGCATTAACAGTGTTCAAGAAGGGCCTACCAAATATGATGGGACAAAAGCTATCTTGAGGGGAAGTAAGAACAAGAAAATTAGTAGGATATTTAGTTTTCCCACACAAGACTTCAACATCTCTAACAATTCCAATTGGTGCAATAGTATCTCTATTAGCAAGTTTAATTGTGACATCAATATCTTCTAACTCAACAGGTGCAATATCATGCATAATTTCTTTGTGTAAGTCATGAGGTATAACACTAGCACTAGCACCCATATCACATAAGCCATGATAACAATGATCTCCTATTTTAACAGAAATAACAGGCACGCCTACCACAGGTCTATGTTTATCTTTAGCACAAGGTTTAGCAATTCTAGCAGTTTCACCTTCGAACTGAATAGCATGCCCATCAATATTATTAGACAAGAGATCTTTAACAATAGAAATATTAGGTTCTACTTTAACTTGTTCAGGAGGTGTATAAGTTCTAATATTGCTTTTACGAACAACAGTTGAAGCTTTAGCATGTTCCTTTATTCTAACAGGGAAAGGTGGTTTCTCAATATAAGAAGTAGCAACAATAGGATCATTATAAGTGATAGTCTTTTCTTCAACTTTAATAGGTGCAGCTACTTTTACTTCTATGGGAGGATGATATCTAAACCACTTCTCCTTAGGGATATCAACATAAGTAGCAAAAGATTCATAGAAAGAAGCTACTATCTCAGAGTCAAGTCCATATTTAGTGCTAAACTTACGGAAAATATCAGTATCCATAAAAGATTTAACACAATCAAACTTAGGTGTCATACCTGACTCCTTACCGTCGTCGAGGTCCCAATCTTCAGAGTTGTGTTTAATTCTATCCAATAAATTCCATCTAAATTCAATAGTCTTCATCATAAAAGAGCCAGCACAAGAAGTATCAAGCATGTTGCGATTGTTTTCAGAAAGCCGAGCATAAAAACTTTGCATAATTATTTCTCTCTGGAGCTCATGATTGGGGCATGAATATAACATTGATTTAAGCCTCCCCCAAGCTTCAGCGATGCTTTCTCCTTCGCGAGGCCAGAAATTATATATATAATTACGATCACGATGAACAAGATGCATAGGGTAATATTTTTGATGAAATTCTAGCTTCAATCTTTTATAGTCCCATGATATCATATCATCACATTGCCTATACCATATCAATGCGTCTCCCTTCAAAGATAAAGGGAAGACCTTCTTCTTAGCAACATCATTGGGTATACCTGCAAGCTTAAATAATCCACAAACTTCATCCACATATATTAAGTGCTCATCAGGATGCTTTGTTCCATCTCCTGTAAAAGGATTAGCTAGCAGTTTTTCCATCATAGCCATAGGAAATTCAAAAGGAGTTTCATTTTCAATAGGTTCAATAGGTTGAGGAGCAACTCTTTGCTCTACTGGACGGTGTGAAGATACCCCAAACAAGCCCCTCAGAGAATTACTTTCCATAGTAACAAGTGACAGTAAATTTCAGCACACTATATAAATTTTTCCTTACCAAGTTCCACTTACCAAAGGCGCTACACTCCCCGGCAACGGCGCCAAAAAAGAGTCTTGATGACCCACAAGTATAGGGGATCTATCGTAGTCCTTTCAATAAGTAAGAGTGTCGAACCCAATGAGGAGCAGAAGGAAATGATAAGCGGTTTTCAGCAAGGTATTCTCTGCAGGTACTGAAATAAGTGGTAACAGATAGTTTTGTGATATGATAAATTGTAACGAGCAACAAGTAACAAAAGTAAGTGCAGCAAGGTGGCCCAATCCTTTTGTAGCAGAGGACAAGCTGGAACAAACTCTTACAATAGGAAAAGCGCTCCCGAGGACACATGGGAATATCGTCAAGCTAGTTTTCATCACGTTCATATGATTCGCATTCGATACTTTGATAATTTGATATGTGGGTGGACCGGTGCTTGGGTGCTGTTCTTACTTGAACAAGCATCCCACTTATGATTAACCTCTATTGTAAGCATCCGCAACTACAACAAAAGTATTAAGGTAAACCTAACCGTAGCATGAAACATATGGATCCAAATCAGCCCCTTATGAAGCAACACATAAACTAGGGTTTAAGCTTCTGTCACTCTAGCAACCCATCATCTACTTATTACTTCCCAATTCCTTCCTCTAGGCCCAAATAATGGTGAAGTGTTATGTAGTCGACGTTCACATAACACCACTAGAGGCTAGACAACATACATCTTATCAAAATATCAAACTAATACCAAATTCACATGACTACTCATAGCAAGACTTCTCCCTTGTCCTCAGGAACGAACGTAATTACTCACAAAGCATATTCATGTTCATAATCAGAGGGGTAATAATATGCATATAGGATCTGAACATATGATCTTCCACCAATTAAACAAACTAGCATCAACTACAAGGAGTAATCAACACTACTAGCAACCTACTAGCACCAATCCCGGACTTTGAGACAAGAATTGGATACAAGAGATGAACTAGGGTTTGGAGATGAGATGGTGCTGGTGAAGATGTTGATGGAGATTGCCCTCTCCCGATGAGAGGAGCGTTGGTGATGACGATGGTGATGATTTCCCCCTCCGGGAGGGAAGTATCCCCGGCAGAATAGCTCTGCCGGAGCTCTAGATTGGATCTGCCAAGGTTCCGCCTCGTGGCGGTGGAGTCTCGTCCAGAAAAGTTCCTCTGTATTTTTTTCTCATCGAAAGACCTCATATAGGAGAAGATGGGCAGCGGAGAGCCACCAAGGGGCCCACGAGATAGGGGCGCGCCCTAGGGGGGGAGTAGGGTGTGGGCCCCCTGGCCTTCATCTTTGGCGTGGATTTTTCTTTATTTCTTTTAAGACGTTCCGTGGAGTTTCAGGACATTTGGAGTTGCGCATAATAGGTATCTAATATTTGCTCCTTTTCTAGACCAGAATTCCAGCTGCCGGCATTCTCCCTCTTTATGTAAACCTTGTAAAATAAGAGAGAATAGCCATAAGTATTGTGATATAAAGTGAAATAACAATCCATAATGTGATAAATGTCGATATAAAAGCATGATGCAAAATGGACGTATCATGGCTAACTAAACAGGATAGCATGACACAATTTCACATTATGATGGCTAACTAAAAAAGATGGAAAGACATAGTTCAAAATATGAGACTATGTAAACAGGATGACATGACATAACTATATAATGTGTTTATTAAATAGGTTGACATGCCATAATTCACATACATTCACGGATAGAATGGCATAATTCAAAATATGATGACTATAAACACTAAACATGATGAGATGATATAACTATATGATGTCTTTATTAAATGGGTTGCCGTGCCATAATTCAGATAGATGATGTGTATGTACTATGTAGACATGATGGCATGATATAATTCAAATATATGATTTATATAGTAAGCAAGTAAGCAGATGGCAATCCATATATGATGTAAAAAAATAAGCAATGCAAGACAACATGCATGACATGGGTAATATAACCCTGCCAAGTTTGAGCATAGACCTCAGGGGGGAAATAGGACTGGTCATCAGTCTCTGAATCCTCCTCTGAGGAGCTCTCTGTAACCAGTAAGATGTCTGCTTCAGCAGGTAGCATTGTCTGCTCTGAATACCTTGTTTTCACCCCAGATACTTCCATCACTGCTTCAATGGCTGATACACAGGAATAGTAGTTGAATATACAAACGTTGTCGACAAATGGAAGCATGATATAATTCACATACATGATGATTGGCTAAACAACATGGCATTGCATAATTCACATATATAATGCCTTTGCAACAAGATAGCATTGTATAATTCACATATATAATGTCTTGCAACAAGATGGCAATGCATAATTCACATATATGGTAATTAGACACTGAACAGGTGGCATTCACACAAAGCATGTCTAAACTAATCAAATGACATAGCAATGCGAGACACCATACACACGATATGAGCAACATAACCCTGCCAAGTTAGAGCATACACCTCGGGGGGGGGGATAGGACTGGTCATTTGTCTCTGAATCCTCCTTTGAGGAGCTATCCGTAACTAGCGAGATATGAGCTTCATCAGATAGCATAGTCTGCTCTGAAGACCTTGTTTTCACTCCAAAATTTGCCATCACCGTGTCAAATGGCTGATCCGCACGAAGAGCAGTTGAATGTACTAAAATTGTTGACAAATGTAATATGTAACGAAAAAAAGGATGGCATGATATAATTTACATATAAGATGACTGGCTAAGCAGGATAGAATTGCAAAATTCACATATATGATGCCTGGCTAAACAAGATGCCGTTGCATAATTCACATAAACGATGAATAGACTAAACAGATGGCATTCGCACAAAGGATGTCTAAACTAAGCAGATGACATATTTGATGTATAAAGTAAGCAATGCAAGACACCATATGCATGATATAACCAACATCAGCATGCCAAGTTAGAGCGAAGACCTTAGGGGGTAAATAGGAGTTGTCTTCTCCTTCTGAATCCCCCTCAGAACAGATATCTTCCTCTCGATTACAATTCGAAATGCGTGGAGGGGGGCTGCCTTTGCGCCTACCATGGAGCGACTTCTGCATGAAATTTTATTGCCACGCAAGGCTTGTCTCTTTTGCTCTACATGTTCAGTTCCACTGTTTACAATAACTGTCATGCATAGGAATAAAACATAGTGAGATTATGTAAGGAGTGCATGCAGAAATCCAGAGTGATGGTAGCAACCTGTGGATAGACCCAAAACCAATAATAGCAGGCAGATAATGGCTTTAGTTAAAAATACAGATAATGGCTTCTTTACTGTTTGTTTCCCACCCAACATGAAACTCATAGTAGACACCGGAGATTAACTAGATAGTAGATAGATACTATTGATAGCTGCCCCGATATGTACCCCACAACCATTTAAAAACTCAAGTTTGACCATTAGTTTGGAGCTGACTCAGAGTCTAATCGGTGAACAGGATGATAAAGTAGCATGTAATATTAAGCGATGCATAATGTAAGCAGACACGAAAGAGTGCGACCTCTCTTGTGGACCCATGTAGTCCTCGAGGTCATCTGCTCAGTTGATGATGGTAATGCATTTTTCATGGCTGCCAGCGGCGGGGAAGAAGATCTGAGGCGGCGAAAGATAGTCTGGAGGCCGGATCCCTGCTGTGCTGGACCCTTCTGTCGTTGGAGCAGCTGAGCTGGGGTGGACGACGGCGCAGCAGGAGCGGGACAAACGACGCAAGGTTTTCTTTGACAACTATCTGTAAGAGAAGTAATTCTGTAAGGGCTCGTTTGAATTGGAGGATTCCAAAAATGAAGGGATAGGAAATAGACAGGAATAGGATAGGAATGCATGTGCAAAACAGAGAATTTAAAAACACAGGATTTCTGCCAATCTGGGTGTTTGATTCACAACAATTGGAAGATCACAGGATGCAAAGAAGCATGTTGAGATTAAGTCAAACCACAAGAAAATGTACAGTTATAATGCTATTATGCTACTATCTCTTAGTCTTGTGCTTCATGAATAGGAATTTGAAAAGGAGGACAAGTGAAAATTAAAATTCCTACGTTTTTTCTTTCAAGGAGACACTAAAGAAACAAATCCATGTGCTTAGTGGACAATATATATAACATGTAGAGTAAAAAAGAGAAGCAACAAGTGTACAACCTCTTTGGCGAAGCCATGTCGATCTCAGCGTGATTGGGTTGGCCGGTGAGGATGCTCCGGCTGACTTTGCTGTTGGAGGAGGGGAAGAAGATCTTAGGTGTCTGGAGATGGAGCCCGAGGTACTACTCCGCTGTGATGGAGGATTTCGTCGTTGGAGCAGCTCCGGTGAGTTGTACGATGCCGAGGCTGAAGCAGGACAAGAGAGACAATGAACAACGTTAACCTGAGTGGAATTCTAATAGCATCTCCAATACATGACGTAAAATACATAACCACAAGGTGCTAGATGTAAAATACATCAGCCGCTCATCTCTGAACTTAACTGTCAAAACTGAACTTAATTGTCGAAACTGAACTTAACTGTCGAAACTAAACTTAACTATTGAAAGTGAATTTTGCTGTCGAAACTGAATTTTGTTGTCGAAACTGAATGCACTGGCAAGGTGAGGCTACACGTCGGTCGACTGACTTTTTCATCTCTAGTCAGTCGATTTTGCAGCCATTGGATATGAAATCAAGGGCCTGCGGTTCATCTTCAACCTCCACCCCCCTGAGCCGCCAGCCACCACCGGCCAAACAGCAGCCCCCCGCCACCCGCAGCTGGTGGTGCGCCACCCCGCCCGCCCCGAAAACACTCCCCACCACCGGTCCGCCACCGCCCCGGCCATCCGTCTAGCCCCCCCCCCCCCGTGCCGAGCTTTTTCTCCGGCGATCCCCACGCCACCGCCCCGCCAATGCCGGTGACCACTGCCCCCATCCTAAACCCTAAGATAGATAGTGGGGTACCTCTCCGGCGAGCCCTCCCCGCTGCGGCTGGTTCTTCCTTCACCCCGGCGAGCCCCCCCCACCCCCTGAAAATCGACTGACCCAAAAGTCGATTCAGTCGACTGAAGTGTAGCAAAATCGGAGCAGCATCGCAAGCAAGAGCAAGAGCGAGAGCAGCAGCGCGAGCAAGAGCAATAGCAAGAGCAGACCAGGCAGGGGACTGAGAGCAAGAGCAGAGCAGCAGCGCGAGCGAGAGCTAAAGCAGCAGCAGCTCCTACTGATGTGGACGTCTCCACCGAGGGAGCAACACCGTGGAGGAAGTGGCCGGCGACACTGTCGTGGATGTATCCGCGCCGTGTCGACTCGGGACCGAGCGCCGACAGCACCTTGAGATAGAATCAAGAAGAAAATGCGGCGATTAGTGTACAACCTCTTTGGTGGCGCCGATTAGGCCGCAGCTTCATCCGAGGAAACAGTGATGATAATGCTCTTCCGGTGGTGCAGGTGAAGACGGTGATGTGGGAATGGAGGTGGCGCGAAAGACGCGGGGAACGTCGGGGCAGCTCCTTGGAGGTGGAGGACGGGGTGGCTGAACCGGCGGGACGATGAGATCAACGACGGATCCTCATCGGTATGGTGGATGAGGGACGTCGAGGTGTTGCTGTGGACGACGTCATCAGGGAAGAGGCTCCGGCTAGGTGGCGGACGGAGCAAGGTGTGGGGTTTCGTTGCGGGTTTTAGCAGCCTCGGTGTACGAATGGGTGGGCGGATGGGATTGCAGTGGGGAACCATGGCTTAGAGACGCGCTTGTCCAAAATGTGTGGTAAGTTACGAAAGTACCCCCATCAATTTGAGGCGGTTCTTTCAGTTCAGGGGTACCACGGGCATTTCACATGTCAGGATTTCACAGGAGGTGGGAGTTTTCGCGCGTGTTGTAATTTCGAAATAGCAAGGCGCGGGTTGAGATGGAGGGAGTTGTCGGAGCACAACGAGACAAAGATATATCTTAAATATTTTGGGCTAACAAGGCGCGGGTTGAAATTTCCGGACAAGCCTAACGTGTACTGTACCAAATCAATGCGCACTACAAATGTCATTCAAAACTTTGAATTCATGTTATGTTCAATTAAAATATTTCGCTACGTGTATAATGCATGCAACCTACTACTCAAATGAACGTTTTAGTGCATTCCAAACATATATACTACCGCTTCAATATGAACTAAATTTGAATTCGTTTCTCTATTTGAATAAGATCTACAGTAATGATTGTTGTGAAGTCAAAGCGTTTGAATTCGTTTCTCTGTTTTAATAAGATCTACAATCATCATTATTGTCAAGTTAAACCATCGTTTGTGTATTATCTTCACAGCACACCACATGATTAGTCTCGAGTTACATATGAACTATGTGTACTATATGAACTCGAACTAGATTTTTTGAATCCACTTTATTTTGATTTCAAATCACATTACATTTCTAGATCTAGCTAGATCTTCATAATCTAAACCATGCCTCATATGTATAATGTGTTTATCACATTATGTATGGTGCCCCGCCCCCTACGCCTACAAGTATTTAGATGTGAGTTGCAAACATCACACATTACCACAAATTCAAATAAAATGTGAGAATGTTCGATATATAGTATTGTTTAGATTGTTCGATATTTAGTTGTAAGCTACAAACGCCACACATTATCACAAATTCAAATAAAATGTGAGATTGTTTTATGTATAGTATGGTTTAGATTGTTCGACATTTAGCTGTGAGTTGCAAACGCCATGCATTATCACATTATGGTATAACATGTGCACAACACGTGTATCACTGCTATATTCATGCATGCAATGTTTAAAACACTATGATCTCCTATTCAAATATATGAATCCGCTTTCATATCAAATTATGATCTTTGTTAGTCTCTTACACCCACACAATCCTCTAACCTTTGTAGCTACCACTAACTTTCTCTCGTGCATGCACACGCCCTCCTCGCCCTCCCCCTCCCTCGGCATTCTATCCACCGGGCACATTCATTTTTTTCTTTAGGTCGTTCTCCCAGAGTCTCCACAACTCCTTTCCGACACACACCGATCGATAAACCTCTCCAGCGATGCCTGCCTACAACATACACACACACCTTCAATCTCCTCCTTTATGTGTCCTTGCCTCGTGTCTCTCATACGGTCAGACACACGTGTAAACTCTCGCCCCTCTTTTCATCGATCTCACAACCGCACACTCCTCCCCCTATCTAGCTAGTAGTTGGGACTCTCGCACCACCTCCTAGCTCCATTCTCTCTGTCTATCCGTCTCGCTGGGCCTTATTTGCCTCTAACAAATGGACGTACACCGACCGATCTCTCGCTATACATATAGCTAGCTAGGTCCTTATAACTCATTTTTACCCACACGTCAATCGATCTACCTCATTAGTTGTGTCTCTCCCTTCCTCCGACAAACAACAATTGATCTACCTATCTAGTTAGGTTTGCTTACCAAACACATGGTTCCCCTTCATCATCCATGGATGCGTCCCGATAGATCTATCATGCACAGGCACACACAGAAACACATCCCCACTCTTATTGATAACATTGCAGTTCCACCCTCAGTTTGTCTAGTAGGCCTCTCCCACCATCTTTGAGAAGCAACTCCATCACCCATCCAACACTCTACCCCTCTCCCTCCCTCTCTCTCCTCTCTCTCCCTGTCCCATCATATTTCCCGTCCTTCAGTTATGTATGGATGTCGACCGATCTCCCTCAAGACATAGCTGGGTCTCTCCTTCTCAACACATATACGAGTCGTTCTACCTTTATAGTTAGGCCTCTGCCTCCCCCTCCCCCCACACACCGATACATCGAGCGCTCTAGTCATGTCTCCCTGCCACACACAAACTTGACATGTGCCCTCTAACGTTCCGATAGGCCAGTCGCCCTATATCTTTGACTTGCACACACACACAATTTCGATGGCTCTCTTCATCGATCTCGCACCCACCCACTTGATCCTCTCTTCGACTCTATCGATAGCTATGACCCCTCCCTCTCTTCTCGTGGATTGCCCGACCCTCTATGTATGATATGGATAGGCCTCCATTTCACACACATTGCATGCAAAATTTTGTTTGAGATGTCATCGACACATATTCCCACAAATAATTCACGAAATCAACCCCCCCCACCCCACCCAAAACAAAAAACACTCATGAACGCGGTTTGTATCTCTCACACACACCCACGTAGGTGGGGGATGTGCACGAAGAGAAGAGGTGCATGCACGGCGCACGTACTCCCGTCTCTTTCCCAACCACACCCGCGCGGGTACACGGTGGAGCTCATTTCTGTACGAAAAAGGCAGCCCACGTGGTAATTTGGCACGTGTACTGGTTGTCCACTTGGTGGAGGGAGGATCGTCTACCACAGGGTGAACAAACAAATTGCGACTTGACGTGTTATGTTAAAAAAGAGGCAAACCATGTGGGGCCTACCTTAGAGGCAAGGCTCTATACACTGGAGTACTTTTGATGTGTCCCGTCAAACTCGCAGAACGAGGAGAAGCTTGCTTAGTACGCCGTCTCCCCCGTTCCTAAATATAAGTCTTTGTAGAGATTTCACCATGAACCACATGCGGATGTATATAGATGCATTTTAAGTGTAGATTCATTCATTTTGTTCCGTATGTAGTGGAATCTCTACAAAGACTTATCTACTAGTAATAGCTAGCCCCCACTACTAGGAATTCTCTATCCTCTCCTTAGAGCCACATCATCAAAATGATGTAGCCGTTAGATGAAGTAAATCAGTCAATAATAGCCGTCTGATCTAGATGTTGAGAGGCTCCGCACTAAGCCACATGCAAGCATGCAGAAATACCATGCCACATGCATGTGAGTGGGTTTTAAATCACATCAACATGTCTGCATGCAAGCATGCACCGGTAGCATGCATGTAAGTGAGCTTTAAGTCCCATTAACATGTCAAAAAGAAAAATATAATCCCATTATGTAGTAGGAGTTGGCTGATCTTTTTTCCTTATGTGGGATGATCTAAATGATGATGGGAGTTTATTTAGTTTGGCTACCACATTTGTCATGTGGTTATAGAGTTTTTTTAGTTCTATGAAATCTATAATTTTGCGCAGAGAGATATACCATTGTTCCGCGGCAACACACGGGGACTCATCTAGTAATATTTAGGAATGGAGGGAGTACTATGTAAAGAGTTAGGTGTCGCACGGTGATAGTGTGAGGTGGGCCATGTAATCACTGAGCCTGCGTGTTTTCACTGCTCTTGCACGCCTCCGCTGTAAGAATGGAGAAAATTGTAATCTAGTAGTAGTACCTCCTTTCGCCGAAAGCGTGGGACATCCAGCAGTCCTACCACCTCAGTAATAAAGACCAATCAGCCATCAAATCACATAGACCCAGCAGTAAGTTGGACGGACGAAGCAACCATCACTGTTGCGCCAGTGAGAGGTCACGTCCGCTCTGCCCGGGCATGAATGCGACACCGATTCCTTGGAGCGGCACTGACCGTTTCGGGCGGGAAGCGCGCGCGGGCGATGTAGGGGCTTTGGGTGGGCCAGGCTGGTCAGTAGCGGGCGTGGCAGGTGTCCGCATATCCCTACCGAACACGCCCGGAAACGAGAGGATGCACCGACTCCCGCGGCTAAAATCGTACACTACACAACATCTCTCTATAGGAGTAGGTTGATCTGTCGCTCTCTCTAACACACACATGGTGTTAAACACACACACACACACACGCACACACACGCACCTTGGTCCCATTGCACCTTCTAACGTAACTTATTACACCTAGACGGAGGGAGTAGTAAGTATACAAGATACGGTGGCACACTGACTTAAGTCGAATACAAGTGCCCAAAATTTGTGTGCATGTTATAATAAGGATTCACTTAAAATAGTACATGAGCGAACAGAGGGATCAATTGGACAATGTTCCCGAGCAGTAGCGAGATGTGTGAGGTATGAAACACCGCTTTCGCTTTTAATTTTTCTTATTAATTTGTTTGTTTCACCCTCTGACTGGTGGGACCCAACGTACTACGAGGAGAGAGGTAAGGTGACTAAGGCTGCATTATTTCTGCACCACTATGGATAGTCTTACCACCAAAGCCACATGACACGATTATGATTGAAATCCCAATGACTCCCACACACACAAAAAAACACGGCATGCTTGTCACACGAATGCAGGAATGTATAAAAGGTTATTTCCCTCTCGTTGAACATAATGGGAGGGTTGTGTAGTTGGTTAGCCTGTTCGCTCATCAAACTTGAGGTCTCGGGTTCGATAACTACACTTGAGCATAATTTGTGCCAGGAGGATTCTTTCACTGGTCAAAATGTTTTCTAGGGTTTACACGCTTCACACTCTCTGTCCAGTATATATATACACGCTGGAGCCGCTTGTAGTTTCTCTCTTCACACTCTCTCGCCCTCTCCCGCTGGAGCCTCATCACTTGTAGTTGCTCTCTTCACACTCTCTCGCCCTCTCTAGATCTAAACAAGACTTCGTTGGCTGCTCTCTCCCCTCACTGCTGCTCAAAGAGCCGGCAGGATCCGTCCGCCGGGAAGGGAAGGAGGCTTAACGATGTTGCCGTCGGCGAGGGACTGCCGACGCAGCTGTTCACTTTCCACCCAGCAGCGGCGCGGGAGGGCCTCCGACCCCTTCTTCTTCGCCGCTGTCCCGTCGCCCACCGAACCATGCCCCAAGAACCTTAAGGTATAATTTACTTACTCCACATGCATTGCTCTAGCTGCATGTATACCATGAATCTAGGACATGGTTCAAAGAGGAAAGGAGTGGGGGAAACTAGTGGGAAAAGTTGTATATAGCATGAATCTAGGATGTGGTTTAGAGAGGAAATGAAGGGGGAAAGTTGTATAGCATGAATCTAGGACGTGGTTCAAAGAGGAAAGGAATGGGGGAAAGCAGTGGGGAAAGTTGTATCGCATAAATCTAGGACGTGGTTCAAAGAGGAAAGGAAGGGGCGAAAGTACTAGTTCAAAAAGGAAAGGAAGGGACAAGGCTGTAGAGTTTGAGTAGGACTAGATTTGCTGCGCTCACATAGGGAAAGGTGTCTAAAGATAACAAAACTAGGACCAACACAAATATGCTCCTTGGTTGTTTGTTCTTTGTTGCAACAGACTGTGCATGACCACAGTACATCGGTAGATGCACATGGTGCTGGTGCGTCCACTGTCCCGTGCAACTCATTAGCTGTTGTTAATCTAAGGCCCTGTTTGGTTAAAAACTCCCTAGTCCCTACCTACTTGGTTCCAGGGACTAAACACGGACTAGAGGTTATTAAATGACATGCTAAAAGACCATGTTACCCCTAGTAATGAACTAATAGAGACAAGGTGCGATGCGTGGCAGGGGCAACTGTTGGAAAAAGTCCCCAAAAGACTCCCTCTGGGTCTTCTTTCTTTAGTCCCAAATGCCCACTTTTAGTCCCTAAAAGTCCCTCCTGTTTGGTTTAGATGGGACTAACACGGAGTTTTTTTAGTCCCTACACCAAAATGTCCCTGTAAACAAACACCCTCTAATAATGCCGCTGGAAAATTGATGCAATGCCACAGTTAAAAGCAAATTACATGTTTAACGAATTTTATTGTTAATATAATCTCTATGTTAATATTAATCAATGCCACCGTTTGAGAAATGCTACTGTCTTGCTTTCTTTCCCATTTAGATAAGGTAGATGCTTCTTTTTGTTGGCTTCTGTGTCATCCACCGTTATTGACCACTAATTGTTTCCTTTGCACCTCTGTGTAAACAGGGTTATCTACTTCACCTCATTGCCATTGTGACCTTTTGTTGCACTGCACAAAACACTTTTGTTTAACAGTGTTTTGTGCAGTTCAACCAAAATGTCACATCGACAATGTTGCTTGATTGCTTGATCTTAGTGGAACTGCACAAGAGGAGATCTTACTTCCTATCCGTTAAGGTGAATTTGGTTCAGATCTTCTTCTTGTGAGTTGTTTGAATTCCGCATCATGAGAGGTCAGTACTAGCTTTCTTTCACATGATTCTGCAGTGTGCTTTCATATGTTGTGCTACTTGTACGATAATGTTGCTTGATTTTAGTGAACTGCACAAATGGAGACAGTACTTCCAATCTGTATGTGCACCGTAATATCCCATTGAGGTAAGATAAGGATATTTCACAACTACTGGCCTGTATTTTCCCACTTTCATCGGAAAATTAAGTTTAGTACTATACTTGTGCTCCCTAATTGACATGCCAAATCTTACATTGAAGGTGAAGCTTGTCTGTTATTGAACCAAGTGGTGAAGGGGAAGAACAAGCGGAAGAAAAACAAAAATCAACTCCCGGTGCTGTAATGAAGCACTAGAACTGTGATGACACGAGTAATGATATAGTTTTGCATCTTAATTTATTGCTATGGCTGGAACGAGCAATTGTTTTGCCACTGATTTGATGCCACTCTTAATGTAATATGTAATTATCTCTACTTGTGCAAATAGGGATCTTTTTTGAAAATACCATATATTTTATTGGAACTGCACAAGAAGATGTTGGAAACATTAAACTAATCGAGGAGTATATAGTAAGCATGGCCACCACCGTAGATAGCAATGGATGGTTCCGGAGAAGTGCTTCATCTGTATGCTATACACAATAAGCCTCCTGACAAAGGTTGGTACTCGCCCACTGATTTCATCCATATGATTGAGCTTTGTCATCTCTATTGGTGTTGTGCTACTGTTTAGATACTGTCATGAAAAAGTGGTATTGTCCTTGAGAAGTGCTTCATCTGTGCTGTTTTAAATATTTCCTTTCCTTTTTTTCGAGCAAACAGGGATGCTAGCATTTAGTAGTCCTCTTGTCTTTGCACAGCATGATCATCTTCCTCTGAAGAAGAATATGGAGTATGTGAAGTGACTAGTTCCCATTATGCCAGGATGAAGAAGCCCTGTCTATCTTCTCATCAGATGGAGCAGTTGAAGGATGGTTACATTACTCCCCACAAAACCAAACTAACTTCAGCTCAGAAGGACTGACAAATCTCCATTTTTTTGCTATGATGCACGAGTACAATGTTGTTCTAGGATTCTTTCAGGTGAGTTCCATTTTTCTAAAAGTGTGCTCTACATGGACCATGTATGTGCCTGTTGAAATTGTCAATTCATAGTGCAGTTTGCTTTATACTAATCACTTTTTTATATTTGCGCAAACAGGGGTGCTCAGCTTGATTTCAATGGGAACTGCACAAAATGTTCATGAATACATCGAATCATTCATTTCCACCACAAGAAAGGAGGTGCCGATAAGTTCAAGGCGTTGCAACATATAAGGGTGAAATCATACAAGCTACGCACGAATTTGGTTGATTTTGGTGGAACTGCACAAAAAGAACAACTGGTTTATTTAGCATGAGGTGCCATGTCAATGTCCGAACTGATGGCAAACCCTGCCCATTCCACAATCATAGGCATTTGATATTTTGGAATGGGACAACCTTGTCAAATTTTGCTAATTGATTTTAGCAAGACATGCGTTTGATATTTTCGAATGGGACGCCCTTTTCTGTCAGCAGCATCGATCAATTTTTCCTTTATTCTTTAGTTGTGAAGTAAATATTGCCTCTGACATGTGAGTCACTGAGATGCATAATCATCGATTGTTTTGAATGTTCTCTATGAATTGCCAGGCCTGTGTGTTTGATTGCAATGTACAGAAACGCTAAAAAGCTGCTCAAACTCTTTGTACCCCTTCTGTTCCTTTTTACTTCGCACATTGTGAAAGTGCATACTTTTTTGTATAAGATTGGTCAAAGTAGATATACTTTGACTGCAGACAAAACTTGTATGCAGACTAGAAAGGACCGGAGGGAGTACATGTGAAACTGCTGCAAACGAGGTGATCACCCTGGGAATAATGCTAGTACGTATTGTTTTGCATGTTCATCCAATGCCAGTGATACAGGAATTCGAACTAATCGAAATAAATTCATTCATACACGGTCGGATTTCATATATACATGCCGGATTTCATTACATTTCACACATTCTTCAACTAAAAAGGGGTGCGCTGGAGGTATAATTAATTAACCGAAGCTACCCACCTGTGTCCCGCTGAGCCGAACAGAAGCTTCAGTGACTTAACTGCAGGTGCAGGTGCGTACCTGACATGTGGCCTGTTGGGCCCACGTGTCAGTCAGCCAACTGCACCAGCAGTTAAGTAGAAGCAGCATTCTTCTCTAGCGCATCTCTCCAACTCCACGTCGCCGCCAAGAAGCTAACCGCCCGTCAATGGTCAACCCGCCTAGCTTGGCTTCAACCGGAGGGTAGCAGCAGTGGCCTTACTTGAACCCGAGCGGCGGGGACCTACCGTGTTATACTCTTCCTCGTTTTCTATGTGGCGCGGCCTCGTTGGCAGCGGGGCGGGGACTCGGCGGAGCCGGTGATGTCCTCTATCTCGTTGCCGGTGGGCGGCGCCTCAGCGGAGCGGTGGAAATCCTCCCCCACGTTGCCGGCAGGGTGGGGCCTTGGCTGAGCTGGCGATGTCCTCTGCCTTGTTGTTGGCGGGGCGGGGCCTCGGTGGAGCCGGCGGTGTCCTCTGCCTCGTTGTTGGTGCCGTGGGGCCTCAGCGGAGCAGGGCCTCGTCGATGCCAGCGGAGCGGGGACTCGTCGGAGCCGGCATTGTCCTCTGCCTCGTCCTCGGTCTCGCCAAATAGCACCTCGCCCGCTTCATCGCCCTCTTTGCTAGCCTCTTTGTAGGCGGCCGCAGCCTCCGCCACCTGCATACGGTACTGCCAGCGCTCGAGGGGCCCTTGCGGGCGGAGCGGTATGAGTTGAGCAGCGCCTCCTGCTCCGCCCGCTCCACGACGATCTGCTCCTCCGCCTGCAGGTGCTCCTGGAGGAGATGGTGGTTGTAGGCGGCGTCGGCCTGCGCCTCCCGGAACTGCTCCTCGCACATCTATCTCACCATGTCCATATATTGGGCACGGGCCTCGCCGATGGTCATGGTGCAATGCACCGGCGAGGATGGCGCGGAGGAGGGGGTTGGCACCGGATCGTCGACTACCATGTTCTCCATTGGGAAGTCGTCTTCCTCCGACTGCCTGCCGGCCAGCCGGTCGGCAGCAATGGCTGCCATCTCCTTGTGGTCCGTCGTCTGCCCGTCCCAAAGAGCGCTGGAGCGCGAGGAAGCCATGGTGGGCAGTAGTGGTGCAGACAGGAGAAAGGGAATAGATGCGGATGACTATGGCTATGGCCAACGCAGCAGTTTATATAGCAATGGTGGGCGGGCGGAGGGACGGACGTGTGGCGCCGAAGTAGCCGCCTCGGCAACCGCGTATCATTAATGTGGGTGGCAGATGGACGGACGGACGACACTTGTGTCGTTTGAAGGCGGAGCAATCGCCTGCACCGAGAAGAGGGGCGGGCGGCGCTGACTATTTCGGGCGGAAAGCACGCGCGGGCGAGGAGATGACTTTACTTGGAGAGGATGACAATGGGGACCCACCAGGTCCATAGCCTCACGTACGCAAGTGCCTCCTTCTTATATATATATATATAACTATAATTTATTTTTCTTCCTCCTGGTTTCCTGACATCGCGGTCCCACACCATTGTCAACCTATGTAGTAGTCAATAAACGAGAGAATTACACAAGAAGCGGCCGACGGCTGGGACGAAGCAGCTCGAGCAGTATTTGTGTTTTTAAGGTGTGAGCACTGCAGAGTTTTTCGATGTTTAGCCCAGATATTAATTTTTTCTCCTCTGAACAATAATGAAAACATCGCTGCAGGTATTAACTGGGCGGGCTGTAGCCCATCTAGCCCAGGCCAGATATCCAGCCCAGATATTAATTTTTTTCAAGCTGAAAATGGCTAGCCCAGCTATACTTTTTTAGGAATACCCAGGCAAGGTCAAGTTGTTATTCTCCGCCCCGCTGGGATGCAAATCTTTCCTAGGAGGGATGCATTAGGCTTAACAAGAAAATGGGCTTTACGAAATAATAAATGGGATGTAATTATAAAACTGGGCAGTAACTATAAAAAATGCACCGAACACGTGATTACTTTATAAAATATTATTTTTGGATATTGAAAATTTTAATTTCATTAATTGTTGTGAGCGCAATGTTTCATTGGATTTTTATGTAATATAAATTTATATTGAAATTGTATTTAATCTGACTAGAAATTTCGGGATAAAAATATTTCGGATCCCATCAAAATGTGGGAAATTTTATTGAATTCTGTTTTGAATGGTTGGTTGAAATGGGCTGTACTTTTAACAAACTGTAAATGGACTGTAGTAAATTCCATTAGAATTCAAAAATGGGCAACACATTCTTACAAATCTCAAATGGGCTATAAGTTCTCTGCCACACACTTCTGGCCTTACTAAGTTGCTGCGTCCCCTAAAAAAACAGAGTTGACGCGTATGCAAGGCTTTGTCAACTTATAGTCAACACACGGTTCTAGTAGCAGTGGCCGTTGGATGTCCATCCAACGGATGCCGTGCTTCTTCTTCAATCTCGGATATTCTATCTTCATCCGCCCAAAAAATGATTCCTCCCCTTGACATCTGGGGCGCACCATTTCGGAAGCTGACCTGTGGGCCTACTAAGTTGACGTACCAAGGGCTTTGTCAACTTAGTCAATATAAACGATTCTAGCTGCAGTGACTGTACGATGTCCATCCAACGGCCGCCATGCTTCTTCAACCTCTGGTCTTCTTGCTCCAGCCACCCAAAGCAGCGCCGGTCGTGCCGCCTGCTCCTGCCTCCCGTGGCCGGCTGTGCTACCGCGGAGGCCTCACCGCCCCTACTACTCCCACCGCTGGCCAGGCCATCCCTCCACTCACCCACACCCTTGTTATTCTGCGGCGACGGCAGCGCAGCCGAACCAGTGAACCCTCGTACTCCTCTCCGCGTGTGCATCCACCGCCATGTCTTCCCTGACTCCGTGTTGTCCCCTTCCTAGGCCTCGCCGTCGTCCACCGCCCTGGTGCTCTCGGCGCGGTGTGGTCAACGTGGTCAAGGAACGACTTCCATCGGACATGGAGTGTACGTGGAGAGGCTGACAGCTGGGTCCACGGCCGCCGCAAGGAAGTGCCTCCTTATTACACGCAAAATAATTATTCCTCCACCTGACAGCGGGGACCCACCAGACGGGCCACCGTATTTCGTGAAAAAATGATTCGCCCCTTGACTGCTGGGACCCACGAGCTACATCTTCGGACGCAAGGAAGTGCGTCCAAAAAAAATGATTCGCCCCCCTGACTGCTGGGACCAACCAGCTACATCTTCGCACACAAGGAAGTGCGTTCGAAAAAAATGATTCGCCCCCGACTGCTGGGACCCACCAGCTACACCTTCGCACACAAGGAAGTGCGTCCGGGCAAAAAAAAAATGATTCGCCCCCCTGACTGCTGCGACCCAGCAGCTACACCTTCACATGCAAGGAAGTCCGTCCGGGCAAAAAAAAGCAAAACGATTCGCCCCCCTGACTGTTGGGACCCACCAGCTACATCTTCGCAGGCAAGGAAGTGCATGACAGTCGGGACCCACCTGGTCGAAGCGTACGTAGCATTGTCATTCTGGTCGCAAACGTGTACGTACATACTGGTCGATGTAGAGGCGCACACGTGTCGTAGTAGAGGCGCGCACGTGTCGCAGTAGAGGCGCGCACGTAGCATGTACACGTACGTACATCGGCCAGGGTGCAAGAAAGAAAATACGACCACATATGTGTACATACGAGCAGGGTCTCAAACGCCTACTCGCGCATACGTACGGCCAGGGCTCGTGTACATGGCTAGGTCGGAATGGAGAAACAACGTCGTCGTCGTGTTCATGGGGAGGCAACGGAATGCGTCGTGTTCATGGGGAGGCAACGGAATGTGTCGTGTTCATGGGGAGGCAACTGAATGCGTCGTGTTCATCGGGAGGCAACGGAACGCGTGGGAGCCAACCGGCTGGGTCAGAACGGAATGCGTGGTCGTGTTCATCGGGAGGGCTTGGACGGAACAGGCGATGGAAACGAGGCCTGGCGTACCGCGGAACGGAGGAAACGGACCTCCTACGGTCGAAACGGGGGTCCTGTTGATCGGGAGGGGTGTGGCGTATCGCAAAACAGAGGAAATAGAC
>NC_057812.1:215174003-215226882 GCF_018294505.1 Triticum aestivum
TTAAGCTTACCGGCCTGCTTGAAAACCCAGCATTCTCTATGGGTGTGATTTGCAGGTTTATCAGGGGTTCCATGAATCTAACATAGTTTGTCTAGAATCTTGTTTAGGCTAGACGGTCCATCTCTGCTGCCTTTGAAAGGCTTTTTCCGCTGACCTGGTCGAGAGCCCCTGAATCCGGCATTTACCGCCGTATTATCTGGGCTATCTTCTTTATTGCGACGCTTGCCTTTACTGCGTCGTGGTTTTCCATTGCCATCCCTGACTTCGGATGTGCTTGGGTCACTGGTGCTACTGCGGGCTAACCAGCTATCTTCGCCCGCGCAAAAGCGGGTCATGAGGCTTGTCAGGGCTGCCATTGTTCTCGGTTTTTCTTGGCCGAGGTGTCTGGCGAGCCATTCGTCTCGGACGCTGTGTTTGAAAGCTACTAAGGCTTCGGCGTCTGGATAGTCGACGATTTGGTTCTTCTTAGTGAGAAACCTATTCCAAAGCTTTCGGGCTGACTCTCTGGGCTGTTGAATTATATGACTTAAATCGTCTGCATCCGGAGGTCGGACATAGGTCCCTTGGAAATTAGTCCGGAAAGCATCCTCGAGCTCCTCCCAACTTCCAATTGAGTTTTCGAGGAGGCTTTTCAGCCAGTGCCGAGCTAGTCCTTTAAGCTTGAGGGGCAAGTACTTGATGGCGTGGACGTCGTCTCCGCGAGCCATATGGATATGGAGGATAAAGTCCTCAATCCAGACCCCACGGGTCTGTGGTCCCGTCGTACTCCTCTATGTTCACTGGTTTGAATCCTTCTGGGAATTCGTGGTCCAGCACCTCATCGGTGAAACATAGGGGGTGTGCGGCACCCCTGTATTTGGATGTATCATGGCGTTCGGACGGTTGTAGTATTCGGTTTTGATTTTGTGTCGGAGCGCGCTTCCTAGATCCATAGATGGATCTGGTCATACCGGATTTTTGCCGCAAGTCCTCATGTAGATCGTGTGTTAACTTATGTGCGGCATTGTTAGCCGCTCTATCGCGGTCACAAGGTGGTTGATCCGGCCAGTTGGTCGTTTCATTTTTCGGTTGTGTGGGCTCTAAGGCCTCATCGTCGAATTCAGGTAATAGCTTGCGCTTTGGATTGTGTGGTAACTTCCACCATACTTTTCTTCGTTGTCGAGCACTTTGTTCCACCTGCTGTTGAGCGTATTTTGTGCAGCCTTAAGCCTTTGCTTCTGCTTCTTCCGACTCCTTGTGGTGGCAATAAGCCTTCTGCGGAGGTTCTCTTGCTCCAAGTGCGTTTCTGGGATGATGTGTGCATCTTCGTCCGGACTGTTTTCCTCCCCAGAGGGGGTTTGATGAGGTTTATCCTCGGCGTCGCCGTGTTCGGATGTCGGATCCGTACTGTGTTCGCCGTTTGAAGTTTCGTCGTGCTCTGTCGCTGGGTCGATGTGGTCGTCGTTTCCTCTGAAGTCGACTGGAGTGTTATTTTCTCTTGCACTGTTATCGTAGTTTTTGCCGAAGCGGGATTTTGAGCGGCGCCTACGCCGACGCTTTGATTGCTTCCCGAGGGAGCTATTCTTTGCTGGATCATGCCGTTCTTTGTCATTGTTTTCTTTGGGTGTATCCACCATGTATATGTCATGTGGTGAAGTGGTTGTCCAGCGCCCTATGGGTACTGGTTCCTGTTCCTCTCCTTCATCGTCGACCATGCTGTCGATGTCTTCAGAGTCGAAATCGAGCATGTCGGTTAAATCGTCGACAGAGGCTACTAAGTGGGTGGTGGGTGGGCAGTGAATTTCTTTGTCATCCGCATCCCATTCTAGCCGGACATAGTTCGGCCAAGGTTCCCCTGACAAGGAGAGAGACCTTAATGAATTTAGCACATCGCCGAAAGGCGAGTGCTGAAAGATATCCGCGGAGGTGAACTCCATGATCGGCACCCAATCGGATTCGCTAGGCACGGATGCAGGCGGCTCGGAGTCCGTGGCCGGAGACGAATCCAGTGGTTCGGCAACACGGCTCTCGTAAGGGGTGAAGTCAGTATCCGGCTCCATCGCCACTGAGAGTGCGGCCTCCATGGCGGGGTCTATCCCTCCATCCTCGGATGGCGCAATTTGCTCCGGATTGAAGGCCGGAGTAGTTGCAGATGTGATCTCCCAAACATTGTCCGATGCCAGAGTTACGTCATGCTCATCGTGATTGTGAGGCGCACCTGACATGGGCTCGAATCCGTCGAAGATAAGTCTCCGCGGATGTCGGCAGTGTAGTTTAAGTTTCCGAACCTGACATGATGGCCATGGACGTAGCTCTCGATCTGCTCCAGATGGCCAAGCGAATTGGCCCGTAGTGCGAAGCTGCTGAATGCGAAGATTTGTCCAGGGAGGAAAACCTCACCCTGGAACGCATCGTTACCGATGGTCGAAGGGGCCATCGAGCCTTACAGTGATGGCACAATGGAACTCTCAATGAAAGCACCAATGTCGGTGTCAAAACGGGCGGATCTCGGGTAGGGGGTCCCGAACTGTGCGTCTAAGGCGGATGGTAACATGAGGCAGGGGACACGATGTTTACCCAGGTTAGGGCCCTCTCGATGGAGGTAATACCCTACGTCCTGCTTGATTGATCTTGATGATATGGGTATTACAAGAGTTGATCTACCACGAGATCGTAGAGGCTAAACCCTAGAAGCTAGCCTATGGTATGATTGTTTCTTGTCCTACGGACTAAACCCTCCGGTTTATATAGACACCAGAGGGGGCTAGGGTTACCCAGAGTCGGTTACAAGGGAGGAGATCCACATATCCGTATTGCCAAGCTTGCCTTCCACGCCAAGGAAAGTCCCATCCGGACACAAGACGAAGTCTTCAATCTTGTATCTTCATAGTCCAATAGTCCGGCCAAAGGATATAGTCTGACTGTACGGAGACCCCCTAATCCAGGACTCCCTCACATCACATCCGAGACAAGTAGACCGACTCCTTCCTGCATCTACTACTATTACTCCATACATTGACCGCTATCCAGCATGCATCTAGAGTATTAAGTTCAAGAGAACAGAGTAATGCTTTAAGCAAGATGACATGATGTAGAGGGATAAACTCATGCAATATGATATAAAACCCATCTTGTTATCCTCGATGGCAACAATACAATACGTGCCTTGCTGCCCCTACTGTCACTGGGAAAGGACATCGCAAGATTGAACCCAAAGCTAAGCACTTCTCCCATTGCAAGAAAGATCAATCTAGTAGGCCAAACCAAACTGATAATTCGAAGAGACTTGCAAATATAACCAATCATACATAAAATAATTCAGAGAAGATTCAAATATTGTTCATAGATAAACTTGATCATAAACCCACAATTCATCGGTCTCAACAAACACACCGCAAAAGAAGATTACATCGAATAGATCTCCACAAGAGAGGGGGATAACTTTGTATTGAGATCCAAAAAGAGAGAAGAAGCCATTTAGCTAATAACTATTGACTCGTAGGTCTGAATCAAACTACTCACACTTCATTGGAGAGGCTATGGTGTTGATTTAGAAGCCCTCCGTGATTGATACCCCCTCCGGCGGAGCTCCGGAAAAAAACCGAAGATAGGATCTCGTGGATACAGAAAGTTACGGCGGTGGAATTAGGGTTTTGGCTCCGTATTTGGTAGTTTGGGGGTACGTAGGTATATATAGGAGGAAGGAGTACGTCGGTGGAGCAACGTGGGCCCCACGAGGGTGGAGGGCGCGCCCCCCTACCTCGTGCCTTCCTCTTTGGTTGCTTGACGTAGGGTCCAAGTCCTCTGGATCATGTTCGTTCCGAAAATCACGTTCCCGAAGGTTTCATTCCCTTTGGACTCCGTTTGATATTCTTTTTTGCGAAACCCTAAAATAGGCAAAAAACAGCAATTCTGGGCTGGGCCTCCGGTTTAGGTTAGTCCCAAAAATAATATAAAAGTGTAGAATAAAGCCCAATAATGTCCAAAACAGGATATAATATAGCATGGAACAATCAAAAATTATAGATACGTTGGAGACGTATCAAGCATCCCCAAGCTTAATGCATGCTCGTCCTCGAGTAGGTAAATGATAAAAACAGAATTTTGGATGTGGAATGCTACTTGGCATAATTTCAATGTAATTCTCTTAATTGTGGTATGAATATTCAGATCTAAAAGATTCAAGACAAAAGTTTAATATTGACATAGGAATAATAATACTTCAAGCATACTAACTAAGCAATTATGTCTCTTCAAAATAACATGGCCAAAGAAAGTTATCCCTACAAAATCATATAGTCTGGCTATGCTCCATCTTCACCACACAAAGTATTCAAATCATGCACAACCCCGATGACAAGCCAAGCAATTGTTTCATACTTTTGGTGTTCTCAAACTTTTTCAATCTTCACACAATACATGAGCGTGAGCCATGGACATAGCAGTATAGGTGGAATAGAATGGTGGTTGTGGAGAAGGCAAAAAGGGAGAAGATAGTCTCACATCAACTAGGCGTATCAACGGGCTATGGAGATGCCCATCAATAGATATCAATGTGAGTGAGTAGGGATTGCCATGCAATGGATGCACTAGAGCTAAAAATGTATGAAAGCTCAACAAAAAGAAACTAAGTGGGTGTGCATCCAACTTGCTTGCTCACGAAGACCTAGGGCATTTTGAGGAAGCCCATCATTGGAATATACAAGCCAAGTTCTATAATGAAAAATTCCCACTAGTATATGAAAGTGATAGCATAAGAGACTCTCTATCATGAAGATCATGGTGCTACTTTGAAGCACAAGTGTGGGAAAAAAAGATAGTAGTATTGCCCCTTTTTATTCTTTTTTGGGCCTTCTTTTTTTTGGCATTTCTTTTGGGGGGGGGGACAATACTCTATGAATGATGATCATCACACTTCTATTTATTTACAACTCAATGATTACAACTCGATACTAGAACAAAGTATGACTCTATATGAATGCCTCTGGCGGTGTACCGGGATAGCAATGATGCATGAATGACTTATATGAAAGAATTATGAACGGTGGCTTTGCCACAACTAAAATGTCAACTAAATGATCATGCAAAGCAATATGACAATGATGGAGCGTGTCATAGTAAACGGAACGGTGGAAAGTTGCATGGCAATATATCTCGGAATGGCTATGGAAATGCCATGATAGGTAGGTATGGTGGGTTTATGATACCGGCGAAAGGTGCGCAGTATTAGAGAGGCTAGCAATTGTGGAAGGGTGAGAGTGCATATAATCCATGGACTCAACATTAGTCATAAAGAACTCACATATTTATTGCAAAAATCTATTAGTTATCGAAGCAAAGTACTACGTGCATGCTCCTAGGGGGGTAGATTTCTAGGAAAAGACCATCGCTCGTCCCCGACCGCCACTCATAAGGAGGACAATCAATAAATACATCATGCTCCGACTTCTTAACATAACGGTTCACCATACGTGCATGCAACGGGAGTCACAAACTTCAACACAAGAATTTCTCAAATTCACAACTACTCAACTAGCACGACTCTAATATCACCATCTCCATATCTCAAAACAATTATCAAGTTTCAAACTTCTCATAGTATTCAACACACTCATAACAAAATTTTATTATTAATCTTGAATGCCTAACATAATTAAAGAAAATTACCATGATGTTTTGTAGGACTCTCAAAATAATCCAAGTGAATCATGAGAGATCAATGGTTTCTATAAAACAAATCCACCAACGTGCTCTAAAAGATATAAGTGAAGCACTAGAGCAAAAACTATATAACTCAAAAGATATAAGTGAAGCACATAGAGTATTCTAACAATTTCCGAATCATGAGTGTCTCCCTCTCAAAAAGGTGTGTGCAGCAAGGATGATTGTGGAAAACTAACAAATAAAGACTCAAATAATACAAGACTCTCCAAGTAAAACACATATCATGTGGTAAATAAAAATATAGCTCCAAGTAAAGTTACCGATGAAAGTAGACGAAAGAGGGGATGCCTTCCGGGGCATCCCCAAGCTTTGGCTTTTAGGTGTCCTTAGATTATCTTAGGGGTTCCATGGGCATCCCCAAATTTAGGCTCTTGCCACTCCTTGTTCCATAATCCATCAAATCTTACCCAAAACTTGAAAACTTCACAACACAAAACTTAAAGTAGAAAATCTCGTGAGCTCCGTTAGCGAAAGAAAAGAAAACACCACTTCAAGGTACTGTAATGAACTCATTATTTATTTATATTTGTGTTAAACCTACTGTATTCCAACTTCTCTATGGTTTATAAACTATTTTACTAGCCATAGATTCATCAAAATAAGCAAACAAGACACGAAAAACAAAATCTGTCAAAAATAGAACAGTCTGTAGTAATCTGTAGCTAACGCAAGATCTGAAAATGGTAGCAGTTCTCATGAGCGCTAAAGTTTTTGTTTTTTACAGCAAGATTAAAAAGACTTTCCCCAAGTCTTCCCAACGGTTCTACTTGGCACAAACACTAATTAAACACAAAAAACACAACCAAAGCAGAGGCTAGATAAATTATTTATTACTAAACAGGAGCAAAAATCAAGGAATAAAAATAAAATTGGGTTGCCTCCCAACAAGCGCTATCGTTTAACGCCCCTAGCTAGGCATAAAAGCGAAGATAGATATAGGTATCTTTAGTTGGTAATTCTTTAATGAGACATCTATCACCTTTAGGAGTTTCTTTACTTTTATCAATAATCAAACTTCTAGGCACAAAATCAAAAAAATCATTAGTAGCAAATGGTTCCTTAATGATAGTAAAAAGATTAGGATGAATACTTATAGATTTTGAGATCCGCAGTTTCTTTGCTAGCGGATTCACCCTTATTTTTAGGAACATACATAAGCTTGGCAATTTTAGTTGGAGGACTTAGGGTATTCTTTACGGAAGAAAAAGTGGTTCCCAAGTTGGCAATGATACCCTCAAGCTTATCGATTCTAGTGGAATCATGATTTATTCTTTAATTAACTATGGGTTCCTTCTCATTAATGTTTTTCAAAGTGACTCCTACTTTAGATCCATATTGAGTAATTTGGTTGTGGATATTTTTATCAAAATTTGCAATTAACTCTACGGTAGCAACTTTATTTTCAATAATTTCAAGTTTTTTGCATTACATGCTCCAAAGTTAACATAGTTCCATTAACCAAAAGAGGGGGTGAGCCAAACAAATCTATCATAGCATTATAAGAATCAAAAGTGTGGCTACCCAAGAAGTTCCCTCCAGTAATGGTATCAAGGACATATCTGTGCCAAGGAATAGCACTTACGTAAAAATTGCAAAGAACAATAAAAGTAGATTGCTTCCTGGTAGATCTATTTTGAGCATTGCGAATTCTATACCAAGCGTCTTTTAGGTTTTCTCCTTCCATTTGCTTAAAATTAAGAACTTCATTTTCGGGAGACAACGGAGAAGATAGGGGACTAGCCATAACGACAAACAAGCAATCCGACACACAAGCAAACAAGAAACGAGCAAAAAAGAGGCAAATAAAGAAAGAGAGGGAGGATGGAGAGAGAGGGCGAATAAAACGGCAAGGGTGAAGTGGGGGAGAGGGAACGAGAGGCAAATGGCAAATAATGTAATGTGGGAGATAAGGGTTTGTGATGGGTACTTGGTATGATTACTTTTGTGTAGACTCCCCGGTAACGGCGCCAGAAATGGCTCGTTGTCGGGAGTCCAAATCTTGACTTGACCTTGCGTCAGCCTCCCCGGCAACGGCGCCAGAAATCCTTCTTGCTACCTCTTGAGCACTGCGTTGGTTTTCCCTTAGGAAAGGGTGATTGAGGGAGTCCTGGATTAGGGGGTCTCCGGACAGCCGGACTATATCCTTTGGCCGGACTGTTAGACTATGAAGATACAAGATTGAAGACTTCGTCTCGTGTTCGGATGGGACTCTACTTGACGTGGAAGGCAAGCTAGGCAATGCGTATATGGATATCTCCTCCTTTGTAACCAACCTTGTGTAACCCTAACCCTCTCCGGTGTCTATATAAACCGAAGGGTTTTAGTCCGTAGGACAACAATCACAACATACAATCATACCGTAGGCTAGCTTCTAGGGTTTAGCCTCTCTGATCTCGTGGTAGATCTACTCTTGTAACACCCATATCTTCAATATTAATCAAGCAGGACGTAGGGTTTTACCTCCATCAAGAGGGCCCGAACCTGGGTAAAACTTCGTGTCCCTTGCTTCCTGTTACCATCCGGCAAGATGCACAGTTCGGGACCCCCTACCTGAGATCTGCCGGTTTTGACACCGACATTGGTGCTTTCATTGAGAGTTCCTCTGTGTCGTCGCCGTTAGGCTTGATGGCTCCCACTATCATCGGTAGCGATGCGGTCCAGGGTGAGACTTTTCTCCCCGGACAGATCTTCGTATTCGGCGGCTTTGCACTGCGGGCTAATTCGCTTGGCCATCTGGAGCAGATTGAAAGCTACGCCCCTGGCCATCAGGTCAGATTTGGAAGTTTGAATTACACGGCCAACATCCGTGGGGACTTGATCTTCGACGGATTCAAGCCACAGCCGGGCGCGCCGCACTGTCGCGATGGGTATGATCTAGCTCTGCCACCGGACGGTACCCTAGAGGTCGCGCCCGCATCAGCTCCGACCCTCACCTCGGAGCCAACTGCGCCAATCGAGGACGGGTGGCTAGACACCGCCTCAGGGGCTGCAGTCTCGATGGCGATCGAGCCAAACACCAGCATAATCCTCCGCACGGCCCGTGACTCCAAGGTGCCGGACTCTCTTCCGGACCCAGAATCATCCGCGCCCCCGCCAATCGAATCCGATTGGGCGCCGATCATGGAATTCACCGTCGCGGATATCTTTCAGCACTCGCCCTTCGGCGGCATCCTGAATTCACTAAGGTCTCTCTCTTTGTCAGGAGAGCCCTGGCCGGATTGTGGCCAACAGGATTGGGATGCGGACGACGAAGAAATTCGACGCCCACCCACCACCCACTTTGTAGCCACTATCGATGATTTAACCGACATGCTCGACTTCGACTCCGAAGACATCGACGGTATGGATGACGATGTAGGAGACGAACATGAACCAGCACCTATAGGGCACTGGAAAGCCACCTTGTCGTATGACATATACATGGTGGATACACCCAATGAAGGCAACGGCGACGAGATAGCGGAGGATGACCCCTCCAAGAAGCAACCCAAGCGCCAACGTCAGCGGCGCCGCTCTAAGTCCTGCCAAAACAAAAGTGGTCATACCGGCACATGAGATAATAACACTCAGGATATCGCCGTAGACAACAACAATCCCCTCCAGCAAGATTTAGAGAAGGAGGATGAAGGAGCCAGCTCTCCTGAGAGGGCGGCTGGCAGAGAGGAGGAGGATGATAATTACATGCCCCCCTCTGAAGACGAGGCAAGCCTCGGCGACGATGAATTCGCCGTACCAGAGGATCCCGTCGAACAAGAGCGCTTCAAGCGCAGGCTTATGGCCACGGCAAATAGCCTGAAGAAAAAGCAGCAACAGCTTCAAGCTGGTCAAGATCTGCTAGCTGACAAATGGACTGAAGTCCTCGCGGCCGAGGAATATAAACTCGACCGTCCCTCCAAGAGTTACCCAAGGCGCAGGTTACTACCCTGACTGGAGGAAGAAGTGTATGATACGACTGATCGGCCACCTCGTGGCGGTGATAGAGAGGCATTCCAGCCAAAAGCTCAGCCTCCACCCCAACGCCATCCAAATAAAAAGGCATGGGGAGATACGCCAGACCTGTGAGACATATTGGAGGACAAAGCAAAGCATTCAAGATCGATCTACGGATCACGAGGGTGCACCACTCTACGAGACGGTAAACGTCACGCCGGATATAGTAAAAGCAAATCCGGCCGAACAGGACCCATATGAGCTGCGTTGCGATATAGCCCAATACAGAGGCGCCGCACACCCCTTATGCTTCATAGACGAAGTAATGGAACATCAATTCCCAGAAGGTTTCAAACCTGTAAACATTGAATCATACGACAGCACTACAGACCTCGCGGTATGGATTGAGGACTTCCTCCTCCACATCCACATGGCATGCGGTGATGACTTACATGCCATCAAGTACCTCCCACTAAAACTCAAAGGACCAGCGCGACACTGGCTTAATAGCTTGCCAGCGGACTCCATTAGCTGTTGGGAAGATCTCGAAGCCGCATTCCTCACAACTTTCAGGGCACTTATGTGCGACCACCAGACGCCGATGACTTGAGCCACATAATTCAGCAGCCAGAAGAGTCGGCCAGGCAATTCTGGACTCGATTCCTTACAAAGAAAAATCAAATCGTCGACTGTCCGGATGCGGAGGCCTTAGCGGCTTTCAAGCACAACATCCGAGACGAGTGGCTAGCCCGGCACCTTGGTCAGGAAAAGCCGAAATCTATGGCAGCCCTCACGATGCTCATGACCCGCTTTTGTGCGGGAGAAGACAGCTGGTTGGCTCGCGGTAATAACATATCAAAGAACCATGGTACCCCAGATACCAAGGACAGCAATAGCAGGTCACATTGCAACAAGCATAAGCGGCGCATTAGCGGCGAAAGTATTGAGGATACGGCAGTCAATGCTGGATTCAAAGGCTCTAAACCCAGTCAGCGGAAAAAGCCATTCAAACAAAGTACGTCGGGTCCGTCCAGCTTGGACCGTATACTCGATCGCTCGTGTCAAATACACGGCACCCCAGACAAGCCAGCCAATCACACCAACAGGGATTGTTGGGTGTTCAAGCAGGCCGGCAAGTTAATTGCCGAAAACAAGGACAAGGGGCCGCATAGCGATGACGAGGAAGAACCCCGGCAGCCGCACACTGGAGGACAGAAGAGGTTTCCCCCGCAAGTGCGGACGGTGAACATGATATACGCAACCCACATCCCCAAGAGGGAGCGGAAGCGTGCGCTCAGGGACGTATATGCGTTGGAGCCAGTCGCCCCAAAGTTCAACCCTTGGTCCTCCTGTCCGATCACCTTCGATTGCAGGGACCACCCCACTAGTATCCATCATGGCGGATTCGCCGCACTGGTCCTAGACCCAATCATCGACGGATTTCACCTCACTCGAGTCCTTATGGACGGCGACAACAGCCTGAACCTGCTTTATCAGGACACAGTGTGCAAAATGGGTATAGACCCCTCAAGGATCAAACCCACTAAGACGACCTTTAAAGGCGTCATTCCAGACGTAGAGGCCCACTGCACAGGCTCAATTACACTGGAAGTGGTCTTCGGATCCCCGGATAACTTCCGAAGCGAAGAGTTAATCTTCGATATAGTCCGGTTCCGCAATGGTTACCACTCGCTGCTCGGATGAACCGCATTCGCTAGATTCAATGTGGTGCCACATTATGCATACCTCAAGCTCAAGATGCCAGGACCCCGCGGAGTTATTACAGTCAACAAAACACATAGCGCTCTCTCCAAACAGAGGAGCACACCGCGGCCCTTGCAGCAGAAATGCAAAGCAGCCTCTCAAGGCAATCTACCAGTTCGGCGTTTCAAAGCCCGGACACCTTCAAGCGCGCTCGGGGCAATCGGCAAATAGACCGCCTGGCACGATCTAAGCTCGCGTAGCAATACGGCGGCCACCCCAATCCCAACCCAACGACGTTGTTCGTGCCGCGCGTACATAATTACGCATTAACAATACCGTGGGCACAGGTGGGGAGGGGGGCACAACCACGGCACACCCCAAAACGTGGCCTAAACCGCACCAGGGGCTTCCCGTTTGGTTATTTTTCTTTTTCTTTCAGGACTTCAATCTCTGGAAACACTGTCCGGCAGCTCTATTGCCGAACACATGATACAGCAACCAAGGAGGCCGACAGCTACGGAATTCCCAGGTGGATTACAGATTTCATATAATTCCTCAGCTCGCCCTTGGAAGGGACATAGTCCTACTCTTTTGCTTATTACACTATCTGTATCACTCTGCTTTAATGCAATTCTTTCATATACAATGCATGACATTACGACTATTATCGCATTTTTGTTATATGTATACATATCTATGTGTTCACTAATGACGCCTAGCAACCGTACACTCTGGTATGGCCAATGCAACAGGGGCTTACGTACCCACAATATGGTGTGAAAAGTCTGAACACTTTCACAAGTGCGGCACCCCGAACTTATAGCATTATATGCATCAGCTCCGAATCATGTCTTTGGTCAAATGTTGGGTTTGCCCGGCTCCTATGTTTTGGTACCTTACGTTCCGCTCTATCGGCTAAGGTAGCGCTAGGAGAACTACTGCGATTGTGCCCCGGTTCTGCCGGGCCGAGCACCTCAGTAGAGAAAGCTAAAACTGACTGTCATGATAAGGCGAGAGACTGGTCGCTGTTCGGCGAGGTTTTTCGACTCCCTAAAGACTTATGCCGCTTAGGGCGAGGGGCCGGCTCCGTCCGGCTTACAGGCGTGTATCGCGCCCCGAATTCGACCTTCCGAATACCAGGGGCTTCGCCGAAATTTAAAATTATAGAATTCTATGGCTAAGTGAGAGTGATAAAGCATTATTAGTCTGGTTGCCTTGTTCGTTGTGCTAAGCACATCCCACGAAGGACCCAAACATGGGAACAAGAGTGCTCAGGTTTATCCCGAACACCCCAGCACTCATGGTATGGGGGCAGAAGCCGAGGACTAGCCATCTCTCAGATTGGATAAACAGCCAAACAGAAGGTAATATTTTAAATTCACACAAGCATTGCATAGCACATATGAAACAAGTTTTCATCACACAGGATACAAAACGAGCAAGTCTCATTCAAATATTACATTTTGTGAACACTCATCCGCGATAAGATGGGCACCCGGCAGAACACCCTCATAGTACATCTCGGGGTGGCGGTGCTCCTTGCCCTCCGGCGGCCCCTCCTTGATAAGCTTCATAGCGTCCAGCTTGACCCACTGCGTTTCCACACGGGCGAAGGCCCGGCGTGCACCTTCAATGCAGACGGATCGCTTGACGACCTCCAGCCGTGGGCAGGCATCCACAAGCCGCCTCACCAGGCCGAAGAAGCTGTTCGGAAGGGCGTCGCCAGGCCACAACCAGACTATGAAGCCCTTCATGGCCTGATCGGCCGCCTTATGCAGCTCGGCCATCTGCTTCAGCTGGTCGCTCATTGGCACCGGATGTTCGGCCTCAGCATACTGAGACCAGAACAGCTTCTCCGTCGAGCTTCCGTCCTCGGCCTAGTAGAATAGTGCGGCATCGGACACACTGCGGGGCAAATCTGCGAATGCTCCTGAAGAGCTCCGGATTCAGGTAAGTAATCGGTAATTCACCTTTACATGCTTGCTTTGCATATAGAAAGCCTTACCCGCCGCTATCTTCTTCATTGCGTCGCTCTCCTGAAGGGCCTTCTGGGCCTCGGCCTTGGCACTCTTCACGCTCTCACGGGCCACGGCAAGCTCAGACTCTTTCGTCTTCAAGTCAAGCTCCAATGCCTCGTGCTTTGTCACGAGAGCCTGGAGCTCTTGCTGCACCTCACCCACCCGAGCCTCGTGCCTCTCTCGCTCGGTGCGCTCCTGGGCCGCCTTTTCTTCGGCCTGGGATAGCGCTTGCTTTAGGGTCACCCCCTCGGTCGTGGCCCCTAGCAAAACATACAATGATCCTGTCATTTTGCAATCACGTCCTTTTTTATATACATATATCTACAGACGGGGTATTACTTACCCTTGTTCTCCTCGAGCTGCCTCTTAGCAAGGCCGAGCTCCTTCTGGGACCCCTCGAGGGCCTCCTTCAGTACGGCGACCTCCGCAGTTAGTGCGGCGGATGCCAGCAGCGAAGCCTGCATATGCATATTGACATACTTATATTAGACCCCTGCGATATTATTTGATCCTCTGTTCGGCTTTTCTTTGTGAACACTGAACAAAGCATCAGGGGCTACTGTCTATGCGGTAACACTTCTACTACATTTTAAAACACTTACCTCGAAGCCTGTTAGAAGGCTAGTACAGGCTTCAGTCAATCCGCTCTTGGCGGACTGAACCTTCTTGGATCACCGCACTCATGATAGTGTGGTGCTCCTCCTCGATGTAAGCGCTGTGAAGCGCTTCCAGCATAGTGTCCGGCGCCTCTGGGTGGACAGAGGTCACCGGCACAGGCGTCTCACCCTCCTTAGAAGGGGACCGCCTGCCCGAGCCCGGATCCGTTGGAGGGTCCAGCGCGGTGTTCGGCTGAGGGCCGAACTCGGAGCTCGCGGGGACCCCGTCCCCTCGGCTCACGGAGTCCGGAAGGTCGCCTTGAGGCGCCTCCAGGACTGTCCCCCCTTGATCCGGTGCCTCTTGAGACAGTACCTCGGTGTCGTCGGCTGGATGAGGGGAGGTGGCAGCCGGGACTGGATCGCTATCCATGTCCGACGCGCCCAGGGAGCCGTCCGAGGATACCTCGATTGGATCGGGGCGGCCTGCGCAATGGAGTTCGGCGTTAGGGAAAGCAATGCGACAAAGGAATCCTATGGGTTACTTTGGTATCCGAATACTTACGATCTCCCCTGGGGCTTGCCCCTGGGCAACCACTCGTCTTCACTTTCATCGGCGGCGGTGGAGCTGTCCGGAAGGAGCGTCCTTCCCTTCTTGGACCCTTCGTCCTCCCTAGTTGGGGTGGCCTTCCTTTTATTGTCTCCCCCAGTCGGTGGGGGAGCCTCTTCTTCCTCTTCCTCGTCTTCGGGGGAAGAGTGCGCCGCAGAATCATCAAAAGGTGAGTCCGACGATGCTTGGCATCGGGAACTCTTTCGAGCTCCCTTGGCCTTCTTGGTCTTCTCCGGCACCTTATAAGGGGCCGGAGTCAGCATCTTCGTCAAAAGAGCATCTGTGGGGCCTTCTGGCAAGGGAGCCAGACAGTCAATCTGTCCGGCCATTTTTTGCCAGTCCTGTTAACGACGTGGGAGTTTAGATCCCGCATAGAGCCAATCTATATATATATATAACAAATATCCTGTAAGAGGTAAAACAACTTACCGCACTGGCGTGGCGCTTCACGCTAAATCCGCGATCCTCAGTAATGGGGGGAGGGACCACGGCGCCCTTGAACAGCACCCTTCAGGCATCTTCATGAGTCGTGTCGAAGAGCCTGTTCAGAGTTCGGTGCTGCGCCGGATTGAACTCCCACAAGGTAAACTCCCGTTGTTGGCACGGGAGTATCCGGCGAACGAGCATAACCTGGACTATGTTGACAAGCTTGAGCTTCTTATCCACCATGTTCTGAATACATGACTGGAGTCCAGTCAGCTCTTTTGAATTACCCCAAGACAGGCCCTTCTCTTTCCAGAAGGTGAGCCGCATGGGGATGCCAGATCGGAACTCGGGGGCCGCTACCCATGCGGGGTCGCGCGGCTCGGTGATATAGAACCACCCCGATTGCCACCCCTTTATGGTGTCCACGAAGGTGCCCTCGAGCCATGTGATGTTGGGCATCTTGCCCACCATGGCGCCTCCGCACTCCGCCTGGCGGCCGCTCACTACCTTTGGCTTGACATTGAAGGTCTTCAGCCATAAGCCGAAGTGGGGCTTGATGCGGAGGAAGGCCTCGCACACGGGTAAACGCCGAGATGTTGAGGATGAAGTTTGGGGCTAGATCATGGAAATCCAGGCCGTAATAAAACATGAGCCCCCGGACGAAGGGATGGAGAGGGAATCCTAGTCCGCGGAGGAAATGGGTGAGGAATACCACCCTCTCATGGGGCTCGGGGGTGGGGATGAGTTGTCCCTCATCTGGGAGCCAGTGCGCGATGTCGTCATGCAGGTATCCGGCTCTCCTCAGTTTCTTGATGTCTCCCTCCATGACGGAGGAGACCATCCACTTGCCTCCCGCTCCAGACATGGTTGGAGAAGGTTGAGGTGGAAGTGAGAGCTTGGGCGCTAGAGCTCGAGTGTGCGGGAGCAGATGAGCAGAGGAGGAAGAAGGTGTGGATAGAAAAGTGAATCCTTATCCCTTTATATGGGCAGACAAAACTAAGCATCCCCACTTGCCTGGTAAAACTCGCTTATCCCCCAAGCGCCGCAATTGATGGCGTGGTTGGGTTACCCATGCCCGTATTGATGAGAATCCCGTAATAAGGGGACACGATCTCTTCTTTGACAAGACGTGTCGAAAAACTGCCTCGTGTTATGTGCGGGGCTGGTTAAAAGAAACGGTTCGAATAATCACCGGGTCATGACGTAATTTCATGTTGCCAAAACAAGCTAGCGGATTAGATCTGTGAGAGCATTATTCTCTATGGTGAAATGTGGAACTTATTTTGCAGGTTCGGACACTATCCTCGTATTCAAATTCTTCAGTGATGTATTCGGAGAAGGAACCCGCCTTGCAATGTCGAAGATAACTACGCGCCGGACTCATCATCATTGAAGACTGGTTCAGGGGCTACTGAGGGAGTCTTGGATTAGGGGGTCTCTGGACAGCCGGACTATATCCTTTGGTCGGACTGTTAGACTATGAAGATACAAGATTGAAGACTTCGTCTCGTGTCCGGATGGGACTCTACTTGGCGTGGAAGGCAAGCTAGGCAATGCGTATATGGATATCTCCTCCTTTGTAACCAACCTTGTGTAACCCTAACCCTCTCCGGTGTCTATATAAACCGAAGGGTTTTAGTCCGTAGGACAACAATCACAACATACAATCATACCGTAGGCTAGCTTCTAGGGTTTAGCCTCTCTGATCTCGTGGTAGATCTACTCTTGTAACACCCATATCTTCAATATTAATCAAGCAGGACATAGGGTTTTACCTCCATCAAGAGGGCCCGAACCTGGATAAAACTTCGTGTCCCTTGCCTCCTGTTACCATCCGGCCTAGACGCACAGTTCGGGACCCCCTACCCGAGATCCGCCGGTTTTGACACCGACAGTGATGCAGTAGAGCAGCATAAGTATTTCTCTCAGTTTTTGAGAACCAAGGTATCAATCCAGTAGGAGGCCACGCACGAGTCCCTCGCACCTACACAAACAAATAAACTCCTCGCAACCAATGCGATAAAGGGGTTGTCAATCCCTTCACGGTCACCTACGAGAGTGAGATATGATAGATATGATAAGATAATATATTTGGTATTTTTATGATAAAGAGAAATAAAGATGCAAGTAAAATAAATGGCAATGGAAATAACTAAGTATTGGAAGATTAATATGATGGAAAATAGACCCAGGGGGCATAGATTTCACTAGAGGCTTCTCTCGAGAGCATAAGTATTACAGTGGATGAACAAATTACTGTTGAGAAATTGACAGAATTGAGCATAGTTATGAGAATATCTAGGTATGATCATGTATATAGGCATCACGTCCGAGACAAGTAGACCGACTCCTGTCTGCATCTACTACTATTACTCCACACATCGACCGCTATCCAGCATGCATCTAGAGTATTAAGTTCAAGAGAACAGAGTAACGCTTTAAGCAAGATGACATGATGTAGAGGGATAAACTCATGCAATATGCTATAAACCCCATCTTGTTATCCTCGATGGGAACAATACAATACGTGCCTTGCTGCCCCTACTGTCACTGGTAAAGGACACCGCAAGATTGAACCCAAAGCTAAGCACTTCTCCCATTGCAAGAAAGATCAATCTAGTAGGCCAAACCAAACTGATAATTCGAAGAGACTTGCAAAGATAACCAATCATACATAAAATGATTCAGAGAAGATTCAAATATTGTTCATAGATAAACTTGATCATAAACCCACAATTCATCGGTCTTAACAAACACACCGCAAAAGAAGATTACATCGAATAGATCTCCACAAGAGAGGGGGAGAACTTTGTATTGAGATCCAAAAAGAGAGAAGAAGCCATCTAGCTAATAACTATGGACCCGTAGGTCTGAAGCAAACTACTCACACTTCATCGGAGAGGCTATGGTGTTGATTTAGAAGCCCTCCATGATTGATACCCCCTCCGGCGGAGCTCCGGAAAAAGCCCCAAGATGGGATCTCGTGGATACAGAAAGTTACGGCAATGGAGTTAGGGTTTTGGCTCCGTATCTGGTAGTTTGGGGGTACGTAGGTATATATAGGAGGAAGGAGTACGTCGGGGGAGCAACATAGGCCCCATGAGGGTGGAGGGCGCGCCTGGGGGATAGGCGCGCCCCCTACCTCGTGCCTTCCTCGTTGGTTGCTTGATGTAGGGTCCAAGTCCTCTGGATCATGTTTGCTCCGAAAATCACGTTCCTGAAGGTTTCATTCCGTTTGGACTCCGTGTGATATTCTTTTTCTCTGAAACCCTAAAATAGGCAAAAAAAATAGCAATTCTGGGCTGGGCCTTCGGTTAATAGGTTAGTCCCAAAAATAATATAAAAGTGTATAATAAAGCCCAATAATGTCCAAAACAGGATATAATATAGCATGGAACAATCAAAAATTATAGATACGTTGGAGACGTATCAGCCTCCATGGCGGTGGAGGGGAGAGAGCCCCTTCGAGATTGGATCTGTCTCTCTGTCTCTCTCTGTTTTTGCGCTCCCAATTCTGGCCTTTCACTGTTTCTTATATTCCCGGAGATCCATAACTCCGATTGGGCTGAAATTTTAACATGATTTCTATCTGGATATTAGATTTCTTGCGGCGAAAGAAGGGCACCAACCGCCTTACGGGGTGGCCACGAGGTCCCAAGGCGCGCCTGACCCCCTGGGACGCGCCCCTGCCTCGTGGCCCCCTCAGGCATCGTCTCGCGTTGATTCTTCTTCACAAAAATCGGATATATTCCAAAAAAATCTCCGTCAGTTTTAATCCTATTTGGACTCCGTTTGATATGGATTTTCTGCGAAACAAAAAACATGCAACAAACAGGAACTGGCACTGGGCACTGGATCAATATGTTAGTCCCAAAAAATAGTATAAAAAGTTGTCAAAAGTATATGAAAGCTGTATAATATTGGCATGGAACAATCAAAAATTATAGATACGACGGAGACGTATCATTCCTTTCCACCACAATTGCCATGCTGACGGCTCGGCTGTTGGCAGCCACATATAACAACAAAGGCTCTTTATCAATGGGAGCAGTAAGAACCGGTGGCTCAGCCAACTGTTTCTTCAAGGCCTCAAACGCCTGATCAACAGCATCACTCCAGACAAAGTGATCTGTCTTCTTCATACTCTGGTAAAGAGGGATAGCCTTTTCGCCCAACTGGCTTATGAACCGGCTTAAGGCCGCAATACGACCTGCCAGCCGCTGAACATCATTAATACATGCCGGCTTAGCTAGGGAGGTGATAGCCTTTATCTTCTTTGGGTTAGCTTTAATACCCCGTTCAGAAACCATAAAGCCTAAGAGCTTACCTGCTGGTACGCCAAAGACACACTTGGCCGGGTTAAGCATCATCTTATAGACCCGGAGATTGTCAAAGGTCTCTTTCAAATCATCAATCAAGGTTTCCTTCTTCCTGGATTTTACCACAATGTCATCCACATAAGCATGAACATTGCGCCCAATCTGATCATAACAGAAGGCATAGACACATAACAGAAGGCTCCAAAGGGAGTGATGAAGGTTGTCTTCTCCTGGTCCTTAACTGCCATCTTAATTTGATGATAACCAGAATAAGCATCCAAAAAACTCAAACGCTCACAACCCGTCGTAGCTTCAATGATCTGATCAATACGGGGGTATTAAAGACGCTTACAACCCGTCGTACACTTTTATATTATTTTTGGGACTAGCCTATTAACCCAGAGCCTAGTGCCAGTTTCTGTTTTTTCCTTGTTTTAGAGTATCGCAGAAAAGGAAAATCAAACGGAGTTCAATTGACCTGAAACTTCACGGAACTTATTTTTGGAATGGAAGCAATCCAGAAGACTTGGAGTGTATGTAAGGGAAGCAACAAGGAAGGCACGAGGCAGGGGGCGCGCCCACCCCCTGGGCACGCCCTCCACCCTCATGGGCCCCTCGTGGCTTCCTGACGTATCTCTTCCGCCTATATATATCCATATACCCTAAAACGATCGGGGATCACAATAGGTCGGGAGTTGCGCCGCCAGAAGCCTCTGTAGCCACCGAAAACCAATCTAGACCCATTCTGGCACCCTGCCGAAGGGGGCAATCCTTCTCCGGTGGCCATCTTCATCATCCCGGTGCTCTCCATGACGAGGAGGGAGTAGTTCTCCCTCGGGGCTGAGGGTATGTACCAGTAGTTATGTGTTTGATCTCTCTCTCTCTCTCTCGTGTTCTTGAGGTGATACGATCTTGATGTATCGCGAGCTTTGCTATTATAATTGTATCTTATGATGTTTTCTCCCCCCTCTACTCTCTTGTAATGGATTGAGTTTTCCCTTTGAAGTTATCTTATCGGATTGGGTCTTTAAAGATTTGAGAACACTTGATGTATGTCTTGCCGTGCGTATCTGTGGTGACAATGGGATACCACATGATTCACTTGATGTATGTTTTGGTGATCAACTTGCGGGTTCCGCCCATGAACCTATGCATAGGGGTTGGCACACGTTTTCGTCGTGATTCTCCGGTAGAAACTTTGGGGCACTCTTTGAGGTTCTATGTGTTGGTTGAATAGATGAATCTGAGATTGTGTGATGCATATCGTATAATCATACCCACGGATACTTGAGGTGACATTGGAGTATCTAGGTGACATTAGGGTTTTGGTTGATTTGTGTCTTAAGGTGTTATTCTAGTACGAACTCTAGGGCTGTTTGTGACACTTATAGGAATAGCCCAACTGATTGATTGCAAAGAATAACTTTGTGGTGGTTTCGTACCCTACCATAATCTCTTCGTTTGTTCTCCGCTATTAGTGACTTTGGAGTGACTCTTTGTTGCATGTTGAGGGATAGTTATGTGATCCAAATATGTTATTATTGTTGAGAGGACTTGCACTAGTGAAAGTATGAACCCTAGGCCTTGTTTCAACGCATTGCAATACCATTTATGCTCACTTTTATCATTAGTTACCTTGCTGTTTTTATATTTTCAGATTATAAAAACCTTTATCTACCATCCATATACCACTTGTATCACAATCTCTTCGCCGAACTAGTGCACCTATACAATTTACCATTGTATTGGGTGTGTTGGGGACACAAGAGACTCTTTGTTATTTGGTTGCAGGGTTGCTTGAGAGAGACCATCTTCATCCTACGCCTCCTACAGATTGATTAACCTTAGGTCATCCACTTGAGGGAAATTTGCTACTGTCCTACAAACCTCTGCACTTGGAGGCCCAACAACGTCTACAAGAAGAAGGTTGTGTAGTAGACATCAAGCTCTTTTCAGGCACCATTGCTGGGGAGGTGAGTGCTTGAAGGTATATCTTTAGATCTTGCAATCGAATATTTTTGTTTCTTATTTTATCCCTAGTTTAGTTTATCAAAGAAAACTACAAAAAAATATGGAATTGAGTTTGCCTCATACGCTTCATCTTTTTAATATCTTTCATGAGTATGATGGAAAGGAAAATTGTGCCAAAGTATTAGAAGAAGAATGCATTAGAATGTTTGGCACTAAATATTTGAATGATGAGCATGATTGCAATGTTGTTAGTATGAATTCCTTAAATATCCAGGATGCTAATGATATGCAAAGCCACAAGCTTGGGGAAGCTATGTTTGATGAAGATGATATTTTTTGTCCCCCAAGTTTTGATGAGCAAATTTATTATAATGAAAGCATGTCTCCTATTTATGATGATTATATTGATGAAAGTGGATTTGGAGAGGTCATGACTTTATTATGTGATGAATCCACTGTTCAGGAAGAGGTTCCAATTGATTATGAGAACAAAGTTGCTATCTATGATGATTATTGTGATGACTTGTATGCTATAAATAATAATGATATACATGAAACTTGTCATCATGATTTTAGTTTTCAATTGGATTATGCCTCACATGATAATTATTTTGTTGAGTTTGCTCCCATTATTATTCATGAGAAGAATTTTGCTTGTGTGGAGAGTAATAAAATTTATATGCTTGTAGATCATGAAAATAATGCTTTATGTGATATCTATATTGTTGAATTCATTCATGATGCTACTGAAATTTATTATGAGGGAGGAAAATATGCTTGTAGGAATTGCAATAATATCAAGTTTCCTCTCTATGTGCTTAAAATTTTGAAGTTATGCTTGTTTTGCTTTCCTATGCAAGTTGATTCTTGTTCCCACAAGTTGTTTTCTCAAAAAATCCCTATGCATAGGAAGTGGGTTAGACTTACATTTGCTAGTCATATTCTGCATGATGCTCTCTTTATGTTTCAATTCTTGTCTTTTATGTGAGCATCATTGAAATCATCATGCCTAGCTAGGGGCGTTAAACGATAGTGCTTGTTGGGAGGCAACCCAATCCTATTCTTGTTCTTTACTTTTTGCTCCTGTTTAGTAATAAATAATTCATATAGAATCTTTTTAGATGTGGTTTTATGTTTTAATTAGTGTTTGTGCCAAGTAGAACCTTTGGGAAGACTTGGGGAAAGTCTTTGCGATCAGGCTGTAAAGAACAGAAACTTTAGCGCCGACGAGAATTGCTGCCAGTTTTTATTTGAGAGTGCTATTTAGTTAATTATTTTTTCAGATGATTAATAGATAAATTAATCACGTCCATCAATTTATTTTAGAATTTTTAGGGTTCCATAAGTATACTTTTGATCCATATTACTACAGACTGTTCTGTTTTTGATAGATTCTGTTTTTCATGTGTTGTTTGCTTATTTTAATGAATCTATGGCTAGTAAAAGAGTTTATAAACCATAGAGAAGTTGGAATACAGTAGGTTTAATACCAATATAAATAAATAATGAGTTCATTACAGTACCTTGAAGTGGTGTTTTGTTTTCTTTCGCTAACGGAGCTTACGAGTTTTCTGTTAAGTTTTGTGTTGTGAAGTTTTCAAGTTTTGGGTAAAGATTCGATGGACTATGGAATAAGGAGTGGCAAGAGCCTAAGCTTGGGGATTCCCAAGGCACCCCAAGGTAATATTCAAGGACAACCAAGAGCCTAAGCTTGGGGATGCCCCGTAAGGCATCCCCTCTTTCGTCTTCATTCATCGGTTACTTTGCTTGGAGCTATATTTTTATTCGCCACATGATATGTGTTTTGCTTGGAGCGTCATTTTATTTTATTTTATTTTTCTTGCTGTTTGAATAAAATACCAAGATCTGGAATTCTTAAATGTTAGAGAGTCTTCATATAGTTGCATAATTATTCGAATACTCATTGATCTTCACTTATATCTTTCGGACTAGTTTGTTGTTGCTCTAGCGCTTCACTTATATCTTTTTAGAGCACGGTGGTGGTTTTATTTTATAGAAATAGATGAACTCTCATGCTTAGCTTATATTATTTTGAGAGTCCTAAACAGCATGGTAATTTGCTTTGGTTATGAATTTAGTCCTAATATTATGGGCATCCAAGAGGGATATAATAAAAACTTTCATATAGAGTGCATTGAATAATAAGAGAAGTTTGATACTTGATGATTGTTTTGAGATATGGAGATAGTGATATCAAAGTTGTGCTAGTTGAGTAGTTGTGAATTTGAGAAATACTTGTGTTGAAGTTTGCAAGTCCCGTAGCATGCACGTATGGTAAACGGTGTGTAACAAATTTGAAACATGAGGTGTTATTTGATTGGCTTCCTTATGAGTGGCGGTCGGGGACGAGCGATGGTCTTTTCCTACCAATCTATCCCCCTAGGAGCATGCGCGTAGTGCTTGGTTTTTGATGACTTGTAAATTTTTGCAATAAGTATGTGAGTTCTTTATGACTGATGTTGATTTCATGGATTATACGCACTCTTACCCTTCCATCATTGCTAGCCTCTTCGGTACCGTGCATTGCCCTTTCTCACATTGAGAGTTGGTGCAAACTTCGCCGGTGCATCCAAACCCCGTGATATGATACGCTCTTTCACACATGAACCTCCTTATATCTTCCTCAAAACAGCCACCATACCTAACCTATTATGGCATTTCCATAGCCATTCCGAGATATATTACCATGCAACTTTGCACCGTTCCGTTTATTATGACACGCTTCATCATTGTCATATTGCTTTGCATGATCATGTAGTTGACATTGTATTTGTGGCAAAGCCACCATTCATAATTCTTTCATACATGTCACTCATTCATCATTGCTATCCCAGTACACCACCGGAGGCATTCATATAGAGTCAAATCTTGTTCTAAGTATCGAGTTGTAATTGTTGAGTTGTAAATAAATAGAAGTGTGATGATCATCATTAATAGAGCATTGTCCCCAAAAAAGGCCAAATAAAAAAATAAAGGCCAAATAAAAAAAGGAAAGGCCAAAAAAATAAAAATAAAAATAAAGGCCAAATAAAAAAGGGACAATGCTACTATCCTGTTTCCACATTTATACTTCAAAGTAACACCATGATCTTCATGATAGAGAGTCTCTTGTTTTTTCACTTTCATATACTAGTGGGAATTTTTCATTATAGAACTTGGCTTGTATATTCCAACAATGGGCCTCCTCAAGTGCCCTAGGTCTTCGTGAGCAAGCAAGGTTGGATGCACACCCACTTAGTTTCTTTTGTTGAGCTTTCATACATTTGTAGCTCTAGTGCATCTGTTGCATGGCAATCCCTACTCCTTGCATTGACATCAATTGATGGGCATCTCCCTAGCCCATTGATTAGCCGCGTCGATGTGAGACTTCCTCCTTTTTTGTCTTCTCCACATAACCGCCATCATCATATTCTATTCCACCCATAGTGCTATGTCCATGGCTCGCGCTCATATATTGCGTGAAAGTTTATAGGTTTGAGATTACTAAAGTATTAAACAATTGCTTGGCTTGTCATCGGGGTTGTGCATGATGAGAGCATTCTTGTGTGACAAAAATGGAGCATGACCAAACTATATGATTTTGTAGGGATGAACTTTCTTTGGCCATGTTATTTTGAGAAGACATGATTGCTTAGTTAGTATGCTTGAAGTATTATTGTTTCTATGTCAATATTAAACTTTTGTCTTGAATCTTATGGATCTTAACATTCATGCCAAAAGGAAGAGAATTACTTAGAGAAATATGTTAGGTAGCATTCCACATCAAAAATTCTGTTTTTATCATTTACCGACTCGAGGACGAGCAGGAGTTAAGCTTGGGGATGCTGATACGTCTCCAACGTATCTATAATTTTTGATTGTTCCATGCTATTATATTATCAACCTTGGATGTTTTATGGGCTTTATTATACACTTTTATATTGTTTTTGGGACTAACCTATTAACCCAGAGCCCAGTGCCAGTTTCTGTTTTTTCCTTGTTTTAGAGTATCGCAGAAAAGGAAAATCAAATGGAGTCCAATTGACCTGAAACTTCACGGAACTTATTTTTGGAACGGAAGCAATCCAGAAGACTTGGAGTGTACGTAAGGGAAGCAACGAGGAAGGCATGAGGCAGGGGGCGCCCACCCCCTGGGCGCGCCCTCCACCCTCGCCGGCCTCTCGTGGCTCCCCTGACGTATCTCTTCTGCCTATATATATATCCATATACCCTAAAACGATCGGGGAGCACAATAGATCGGGAGTTCCGCCGCCAGAAGCCTCTGTAGCCACAGAAAACCAATCTAGACCCGTTCTGGCACCCTGCCGGAGGGGGTAATCCTTCTCCGGTGGCCATCTTCATCATCCCGGTGCTCTCCATGATGAGGAGGGAGTAGTTCTCCCTCGGGGCTGAGGGTATGTACCAGTAGCTATGTGTTTGATCTCTCTCTCTCTCTCTCGTGTTCTTGAGGTGATACGATCTTGATGTATCGCGAGCTTTGCTATTATAGTTGGATCTTATGATGTTTTCTCCCCCCCCCCCTCTACTTTCTTCTAATGGATTGAGTTTTCCCTTTGAAGTTATCTTATAGGATTGAGTCTTTAAAGATTTGAGAACACTTGATGTATGTCTTGACGTGCGTATCTGTGGTGACAATGGGATACAACATGATTCACTTGATGTATGTTTTGGTGATCAACTTGCGGGTTCCGCCCATGAACCTATGCATAGGGGTTGGCACACGTTTTCGTCGTGATTCTCCAGTAGAAACTTTGGGGCACTCTTTGAGGTTCTATGTGTTGGTTGAATAGATGAATCTGAGATTGTGTGATGCATATCATATAATCATACCCACGGATACTTGAGGTGACATTGGAGTATCTAGGTGACATTAGGGTTTTGGTTGATTTGTGTCTTAAGGTGTTATTCTAGTACGAACTCTAGGGTTGTTTGTGACACTTATAGGAATAGCCCAACGGATTAATTGGAAAGAATAACTTTGAGGTGGTTTTGTACCCTACCATAATCTCTTCGTTTGTTCTCCGCCATTCGTGACTTTCGAGTGACTCTTTGTTGCATGTTGAGGGATAGTTATGTGATCCAATTATGTTATTATTGTTGAGAGGACTTGCACTAGTGAAAGTATGAACTCTAGGCCTTGTTTCAACGCATTGCAATACCGTTTACGCTCACTTTTATCATTAGTTACCTTGCTGTTTTTATATTTTCAGATTACAAAACCTTTATCTACCATCCATATACCACTTGTATCACCATCTCTTCGCCGAACTAGTGCACCTATACAATTTAACATTGTATTGGATGTGTTGGGGACACAAGAGACTCTTTGTTATTTGGTTGCAGGGTTGCTTGAGAGAGACCATCTTCATCCTATGCCTCCTACGGATTGCTAAACCTTAGGTCATCCACTTGAGGGAAATTTGCTACTGTCCTACAAACCTCTGCACTTGGAGGCCCGACAACGTCTACAAGAAGAAAGTTGTGTAGTAGAAATCATTGATTAAAATCATCTTGATTGCCTTGACCCTGGAAACCAGAATTAGAACCACCACCATTGTAACCAGGACCGTGAGAGTCGGTTCCTGAGCCGTCGTCTGGCCCGGAAAGATTGGAATTTCTATACTCCCTCATAATAAAGCAATCCTTCTAGAGGTGAGTGGTCGGCTTTTCCCGCGTACCATCCTTCGGTCAAGGCTGATTCATCATCGCCTCAAGATTGAATTTTGATCCTCCATATCGAGGGGTGGCTTTCCCCTGCGGTGCTGATTATTATTCTGTGTGTTGGTGTTGGCCACAAAATCCAAGCTACCATCAGCCTTGCGCTTACCAATACCACCTTGATTTGTCGGGTTATGTTGTTGCCCTCTTGTATTGTTGCTCTTCTTTCCCTTACCCAGCTTCTCATCATCAGACTCGGGGTCCTTGGTACCATCAGAGTCGGCATACTTGACAAGAGCCGCCATTAGCTCCCCCATGTTGTGTAGTAGACATCAAGCTCTTTTCTGGCGCCGTTGCCGAGGAGGTGAGTGCTTGAAGGTATATCTTTAGATCTTGCAATTGAATCTTTTTGTTTCTTGTTTTATCACTAGTTTAGTGTATAAAAGAAAACTACAAAAAAAATATGGAATTGAGTTTGCCTCATACGCTTCATCTTTTTAATATCTTTCGTGAGTATGATGGAAAGGAAAATTGTGCCAAAGTGTTAGAATAAGAATGCATTAGAATGTTTGGCACTAAATATTTGAATGATGAGCATGATTGCAATGTTGTTAGTATGAATTCCTTGAATATCCAGGATGCTAATGATATGCAAAGCCACAAGCTTGGGGAAGCTATGTTTGATGAAGATGATATTTTTTGTCCCCCAAGTTTTGATGAGAAAATTTATTATGATGAAAGCATGCCTCCTATTTATGATGATTATATTGATGAAAGTGGATTTGGAGAGGTCATGACTTTATTTTGTGATGAATCCACTATTCAGGAAGAGGTTCCAATTGATTATGAGAACAAAGATGCTATCTATGATGATTATTGTGATGAATTGTATGCTATAAATAATAATGATATCCATGAAACTTGTCATCATGATTTTAGTTTTCAATTGGATTATGCCTCACATGATAATTATTTTGTTGAGTTTGCTCCCACTATTATTCATGAGAAGAATTTTGCTTGTGTGGAGAGTAATAAAATTTCTATGCTTGTAGATCATGAAAATAATGCTTTATGTGATAGCTATATTGTTGAATTCCTTCATGATGCTACTGAAATTTATTATGAGGGAGGAATATATGCTTGTAGGAATTGCAATAATATCAAGTTTCCTCTCTATGTGCTTAAAATTTTGAAGTTATGCTTGTTTTGCTTTCCTATGCAAGTTGATTCTTGTTCCCACAAGTTGTTTGCTCACAAAATCCCTGTGCATAGGAAGTGGGTTAGACTTACATTTGCTAGTCATATTCTTCATGATGCTCTCTTTATGTTTCAATTCTTGTCTTTTATGTGAGCATCATTGAAATCATCATGCCTAGCTAGGGGCGCTAAACGATAGTGCTTGTTGGGAGGCAACCCAATCCTATTCTTGTTCTTTACTTTTTGCTCCTGTTTAGTAATAAATAATTCATCTATAATCTGTTTAGATGTGGTTTTATGTTTTAATTAGTGTTTGTGCCAAGTAGAACCTTTGGGAAGACTTGGGGAAAGTCTTTGCGATCAGGCTGTAAAAAACAGAAACTTTAGCGCCCACGAGAATTGCTGCCAGTTTTTATTTGAGAGTGCTATTTAGTTAATTATTTTTTCAGATGATTAATAGATAAATTAATCACGTCCATAAATTTATTTTAGAATTTTTAGGGTTCCATAAGTATACTTTTGATCCATATTACTACAGACTGTTCTGTTTTTGATAGATTCTGTTTTTTGTGTGTTGTTTGCTTATTTTAATGAATCTATGGCTATCCATGACGAGGAGGGAGTAGTTCTCCCTCGGGGCTGAGGGTATGTACCAGTAGCTATGTGTTTGATCTCTCTCTCTCTCTCTCGTGTTCTTGAGGTGATACGATCTTGATGTATCGCGAGCTTTGCTATTATAGTTGGATCTTATGATGTTTTCTCCCCCCTCTACTTTCTTGTAATGGATTGAGTTTTCCCTTTGAAGTTATCTTATCGGATTGAGTCTTTAAAGATTTGAGAACACTTGATGTATGTCTTTCCGTGCGTATCTGTGGTGACAGTGGGATACCACGTGATTCACTTGATGTATGTTTTGGTGATCAACTTGCGGGTTCCGCCCATGAACCTATGCATAGGGGTTGGCACACGTTTTCGTCGTGATTCTCCGGTAGAAACTTTGGGGCACTCTTTGAGGTTCTATGTGTTGGTTGAATAGATGAATCTGAGATTGTGTGATGCATATCATATAATCATACCCACGGATACTTGAGGTGATATTGGAGTATCTAGGTGACATTAGGGTTTTGGTTGATTTGTGTCTTAAGGTGTTATTCTAGTACGATCTCTAGGGCTGTTTGTGACACTTATAGGAATAGCCCAACGGATTGATTGGAAAGAATAACTTTGAGGTGGTTTCGTACCCTACCATAATCTCTTCGTTTGTTCTCCGCCATTCGTGACTTTGCAGTGAATATTTATTGCATGTTGAGGGATAGTTATGTGATCCAATTATGTTATTACTTTTGAGAGGACTTTCACTAGTGAAAGTATGAACTCTAGGCCTTGTTTCAACGCATTGCAATACCGTTTACTCTCACTTTTATCATTAGTTACCTTGCTGTTTTTATATTTTCAGATTACAAAAACCTTTATCTACCATCCATATACCACTTGTATCACCATCTCTTCGCCGAACTAGTGCACCTATACAATTTACCATTGCATTGGGTGTGTTGGGGACACAAGAGACTCTTTCTTATTTGGTTGCAGGGTTGCTTGAGAGAGACCATCTTCATCCTACGCCTCCTACAGATTGATAAACCTTAGGTCATCCACTTGAGGGAAACTTGCTACTGTCCTACAAACCTCTGCACTTGGAGGCCCAACAACGTCTACAAGAAGAAGGTTGTGTAGTAGACATCATTGATTAAAACCACCTTGATTGCCTTGGCCCTGGAAACCGGAATTAGAACCACCACCACTATAACCAGGATCGTGAGAGCCGGATCCTGAGCCGCCGTCTCGCCCGAAAAAATTGGAATTTCTATACTCCCTCATAATAAAGCAATCCTTCCAGAGGTGAGTGGCCGGCTTTTCCCGCGTACCATGCTTCGGTCAAGGCTGATTCATCATTGCCTCAAGATTGAATTTTGATCCTCCATATCGAGGGGGCGGATTTCCCCTGCGGTGCTGATTATTATTCTGTGTGTTGGTGTTAGCCACAAAATCCAAGCTACCATCAGCCTTGCGCTTACCATTACCACCTTGATTTGTCGGGTTATGTTGTTGCCCTCTTGTATTGTTGCTCTTCTTTCCCTTACCCTGCTTCTCATCATCAGACTCGGGGTCCTTGCTACCATCAGAGTCGACATACTTGACAAGAGCCGCCATTAGCTCCCCAATGTTGTGTAGTAGACATCAAGCTCTTTTCTAGCGCCGTTGCCGGGGAGGTGAGTGCTTGAAGGTATATGTTTAGATCTTGCAATTGATTCTTTTTGTTTCTTGTTTTATCACTAGCTTAGTTTATAAAAGAAAACTACAAAAAAATATGGAATTGAGTTTGCCTCATACGCTTCATCTTTTTAATATCTTTTGTGAGTATGATGGAAAGGAAAATTGTGCCAAAGTGTTAGAAGAAGAATGCATTAGAATGTTTGGCACTAAATATTTGAATGATGAGCATGATTGCAATGTTGTTAGTATGAATTCATTGAATATCCAGGATGTTAATGATATGCAAAGCCACAAGCTTGGGGAAGCTATGTTTGATGAAGATGATATTTTTTGTCCCCCAAGTTTTGATGAGCAAATTTATTATGATGAAAGCATGCCTCCGATTTATGATGATTATATTGATGAAAGTGGATTTGGAGAGGTCATGACTTTATTTTGTGATGAATCCACTATTCAGGAAGAGGTTCCAATTGATTATGAGAACAAAGTTGCTATCTATGATGATTATTATGATGACTTGTATGCTATAAAGAATAATGATATCCATGAAACTTGTCATCATGATTTTAGTTTTCAATTGGATTATGCCTCACATGATAATTATTTTGTTGAGTTTGCTCCCACTATTATTCATGAGAAGAATTTTGCTTGTGTGGAGAGTAATAAAATTTCTATGCTTATAGATCATGAAAATAATGCTTTATGTGATAGCTATATTGTTGAATTAATTCATGATGCTACTGAAATTTATTATGAGGGAGGAATATATGCTTGTAGGAATTGCAATAATATCAAGTTTCCTCTCTATGTGCTTAAAATTTTGAAGTTATGCTTGTTTTGCTTTCCTATGCAAGTTGATTCTTGTTCCCACAAGTTGTTTGCTCACAAAATCCCTATGCATAGGAAGTGGGTTAGACTTAAATTTTCTAGTCATATTCTTCATGATGCTCTCTTTATGTTTCAATTCTTGTCTTTTATGTGAGCATCATTGAAATCATCATGCCTAGCTAGGGGCGTTAAAGGATAGCGCTTCTTGGGAGGCAACCCAATCCTATTCTTGTTCTTTACTTTTTGCTCTTGTCTAGTAATAAATAATTTATCTAGACTCTGTTTAGATGTGGTTTTATGTTTTAATTAGTGTTTGTGCCAATTAGAACCTTTGGGAAGACTTGGGGAAAGTCTTTGCGATCATGCTGTAAAAAACAGAAACTTTAGCGCTCACGAGAATTGCTGTCAGTTTTTATTGGAGAGTGATATTTACTTAATTCTTTTTGAAGATGATTAATAGATAAATTCCGCACTTCCAGAAATTTATTTTAGAATTGTTGGGGTTCCAGAAGTATACTTTTGATCCAGATTACTACAGACTGTTCTGTTTTTGACAGATTCTGTTTTTCGTGTGCTGTTTGCTTATTTTAAAGAATCTATGGCTAGTAAAAGAGTTTATAAACCATAGAGAAGTTGTAATACAGTAGTTTTAATACCAATATAAATAAATAATGAGTTCATTACAGTACCTTGAAGTGGTGTTTTGTTTTCTTTCGCTAACGGAGCTTACGAGTTTTCTGTTAAGTTTTGTGTTGTGAAGTTTTCAAGTTTTGGGTAAAGATTCGATGGACTATGGAATAAGGAGTGGCAAGAGCCTAAGCTTGGGGATGACCAAGGCACCCCAAGGTAATATTCAAGGACAACCAAGAGCCTAAGCTTGGGGATGCCCCGGAAGGCATCCCCTCTTTCGTCTTCGTTCATCGGTAACTTTACTTGAAGCTACATTTTTATTCGCCACAAGATATGTGTTTTGCTTGGAGCGTCATTTTATTTTATTTTGTTTTGCTTGCTGTTTGAATAAAATACCAAGATCTGAAATTCTTAAATGTTAGAGTCTTCATATAGTTGCATAATTATTAGAATACTCATTGATCTTCACTTATATCTTTCGGAGTAGTTTATTGTTGCTCTAGCACTTCACTTATATCTTTTTAGAGCACGGTGGTGGTTTTATTTTATAGAAATAGATGAACTCTCATGCTTAGCTTATATTATTTTGAGAGTCCTAAACAGCATGGTAATTTGCTTTGGTTATGAATTTAGTCCTAATATTATGGGCATCCAAGAGGGATATAATAAAAACTTTCATATAGAGTGCATTGAATACTAAGAGAAGTTTGATACTTGATGATTGTTTTGAGATATGGATATAGTGATATCAAAGTTTTGCTAGTTGAGTAGTTGTGAATTTGAGAAATACTTGTGTTGAAGTTTGCAAGTCCCGTAGCATGCACGTACGGTAAACGTTGTGTAACAAATTTGAAACATGTGGTGTTATTTGATTGTCTTCCTTATGAGTGGCGGTTGGGGACGAGCGGTGGTCTTTTCCTACCAATCTATCCCCCTAGGAGCATGCGCGTAGTGCTTGGTTTTTGATGACTTGTAAATTTTTGCAATAAGTATGTGAGTTCTTTATGACTAATGTTGATTTCATGGATTATACGCACTCTTACCCTTCCATCATTGCTAGCCTCTTCGGTACCGTGCATTGCCCTTTCTCACATTGAGAGTTGGTGCAAACTTCGCCGATGCATCCAAACCCCGTGATATGATACGCTCTTTCACACATAAACCTCCTTATATCTTCCTCAAAATAGCCACCATACCTAACCTATTATGGCATTTCCATAGCCATTCCGAGATATATTGCCATGCAACTTTGCACTGTTCCGTTTATTATGACACGCTTTATCATTGTCATATTGCTTTGCATGATCATGTAGTTGACATTCTATTTGTGGCAAAGCCACCGTTCATAATTCTTTCATACATGTCACTCATGCATCATTGCTATCCCAGTACACCACCGGAGGCATTCATATGGAGTCAAATCTTGTTCTAAGTATCGAGTTGTAATTGTTGAGTTGTAAATAAATAGAAGTGTGATGATCATCATTAATAGAGCATTGTCCCCAAAAAAGGCCAAATAAAAAAATAAAGGCCAAATAAAAAAGGAAAGGCCAAAAAAATAAAAATAAAAATAAAGGCCAAATAAAAAAGGGACAATGCTACTATCCTTTTTCCACACTTATACTTCAAAGTAGCACCATGATCTTCATGATAGAGAGTCTCTTGTTTTGTCACTTTCATATACTAGTGGGAATTTTTCATTATAGAACTTGGCTTGTATATTCCAACAATGGGCCTCCTCAAGTGCCCTAGCTCTTCGTGAGCAAGCAAGGTTGGATGCACACCCACTTAGTTTCTTTTGTTGAGCTTTCATACATTTATAGCTCTAGTGCATCCGTTGCATGGCAATCCCTACTCCTTGCATTGACATCAATTGATGGGCATCTCCCTAGCCCATTGATTAGTCGCGTCGATGTGAGACTTCCTCCTTTTTTGTCTTCTCCACATAACCGCCATCATCATATTCTATTCCACCCATAGTGCTATGTCCATGGCTCGCGCTCATATATTGCGTGAAAGTTTATAGGTTTGAGATTACTAAAGTATGAAACAATTGCTTGGCCTGTCATCGGGGTTGTGCATGATGAGGGCATTCTTGTGTGACGAAAATGGAGCATGACCAAACTATATGATTTTGTAGGGATGAACTTTCTTTGGCCATGTTATTTTGAGAAGACATGATTGCTTAGTTAGTATGCTTGAAGTATTGTTGTTTCTATGTCAATATTAAACTTTTGTCTTGAATCTTATGGATCTGAACATTCATGCCGAAATGAAGAGAATTACTTGGAGAAATATGTTAGGTAGCATTCCACATCAAAAATTGTTTTTTTATCATTTACCTACTCGAGGATGAGCAGGAATTAAGCTTGGGGATGTTGATACGTCTCCAACGTATCTAATTTTTTTTATTGTTCCATGCTATTATATTATCAACCTTGGATGTTTTATGGGCTTTATTATACACTTTTATATTATTTTTGGGACTAACCTATTAACCCAGAGCCCAGTGCCAGTTTCTGTTTTTCCTTGTTTTAGAGTATCGCAGAAAAGGAAAATCAAACAGAGTCCAATTGACCTGAAACTTCACGGAACTTATTTTTGGAACGGAAGCAATCCAGAAGACTTGGAGTGTACGTAAGGGAAGCAACGAGGAAGGCACGAGGCAGGGGGGTGCGCTCACCCCCCTGGGCGCGCCCTCCACCCTCGTGGGCCCCTCGTGGCTCCCCTGACGTATCTCTTCCGCCTATATATATCCATATACCCTAAAACGATCGGGGAGCACAATAGATCGAGAGTTCCGCCGCCAGAAGCCTCCGTAGCCACCGAAAACCAATCTAGACCCGTTCCGGCACCCTGACGGAGGGGGTAATCCTTCTCCGGTGGCCATCTTCATCATCCCGGTGCTCTCCATGATGAGGATGGAGTAGTTTCCCTCGGGGCTGAGGGTATGTACCAGTAGCTATGTGTTTGATCTCTCTCTCTCTCTCCCTCTCTCTCTCTCGTGTTCTTGAGGTGATACGATCTTGATGTATCGTGACCTTTGCTATTATAGTTGGATCTTATGATGTTTTCTCCCCCCTCTACTCTCTTGTAATGGATTGAGTTTTCCCTTTGAAGTTATCTTATCGGATTGAGTCTTTAAAGATTTGAGAACACTTGATGTATGTCTTGCCGTGAGTATCTGTGGTGACAATGGGATACCACGTGATTCACTTGATGTATGTTTTGGTGATCAACTTGCGGGTTCCGCCCATGAACATATGCATAGGGGTTGGCACACGTTTTCATCGTGATTCTCCGGTAGAAACTTTGGGGCACTCTTTGAGGTTCCATGTGTTAGTTGAATAGGTGAATCTGAGATTGTGTGATGCATATCATATAATCATACCCACGGATACTTGAGGTGACATTGGAGTATCTAGGTGACATTAGGGTTTTGGTTGATTTGTGTCTTAAGGTGTTATTCTAGTACGAACTCTAGGGTTGTTTGTGACACTTATAGGAATAGCCCAACGGATTGATTGGAAAGAATAACTTTGAGGTGGTTTCGTACCCTACCATAATCCGGATTGATTGGAAAGAATAACTTTGAGGTGGTTTCGTACCCTACCATAATCTCTTCGTTTGTTCTCGGCTATTAGTGACTTTGGAGTGACTCTTTGTTGCATGTTGAGGGATATTTATGTGATCCAATTATGTTATTATTGTTGAGAGGACTTGCACTAGTGAAAGTATGAACTATAGGCCTTGTTTCAACGCATTGCAATACCGTTTACGCTCACTTTTATCATTAGTTACCTTGCTGTTTTTATATTTTTAGATTACAAAAACCTTTATCTACCATCCATATACCACTTGTATCACCATCTCTTCGCTGAACTAGTGCACCTATACAATTTAACATTGTATTGGGTGTGTTGGGGACACAAGAGACTCTTTCTTATTTGGTTGCATAGTTGCTTGAGAGAGACCATCTTCATCCTACGCCTCCTACGGATTGATAAACCTTAGGTCATCCACTTGAGGGATATTTGCTACTGTCCTACAAACCTCTGCACTTGGAGGCCCAACAACGTCTACAAGAAGAAGGTTGTGTAGTAGACATCATTGATTAAAACCACCTTGATTGCCTTGGCCCTGAAAACCGGAATTAGAACCACCACCACTATAACCAGGACCGTGAGAGCCGGATCCTGAGCCGCCATCTGGCCCAAAAAAATTGGAATTTCTATACTCCCTCACAATAAAGCAATCCTTCCAGAGGTGAGTGGCCGGCTTTTCCCGCGTACCATGCTTCGGTCAAGGTTGATTCATCATCGCCTCAAGATTGAATTTTGATCCTCCATATCAAGGGGGCGGCTTTCCCCTGCGGTGCTGATTATTATTCTGTGTGTTGGTGTTAGCCACAAAATCCAAGCTACATCAGCCTTGCGCTTACCATTACCACCTTGATTTGTGGGGTTATGTTGTTGCCCTCTTGTATTATTTCTCTTCTTTCCCTTACCCGGCTTATCATTCATCAGACTTGGGGTCCTTGGTACCATCATAGTCGGCATACTTGACAAGAGCCGCCATTAGCTCCCCCATGTCATTGCAGTGACGCTTAAGCTGCCCAGTTTCTGCTTCAAAGGGAGAAAACGACAGTTTTTCTCCAACATCAGGACTGCTGAACTGGCGTTGATACTATCCGATGAGTGTATAATAGCTGAGATCCGATGTACCCAATGGGTTGTTGACTCGCCCTCCCCTTGAACACATGAGTCCAAATCTAGAATCGACAGAGGCTGCTTGCACGTGTCTTTAAATTTTTGGATAAAACAAGCCTTCAACTCTGCCCATGATCTGATGGAGTTAGCAGGGAGCCCCTGCAACCAAGTATGAGCCGACCCATCCAACATCATGGTGAAATATTTTGCACACGCAGCATCATTAACATCTAACATCTCCATGGCCATCTCATAACTCTCAATCCAAGCCTCAGGGGGCTGATCTGCCGTGTAATTAGGCACCTTGCAAGGACCCTTGAAATCCTTAGGCAAACGCTCGTTACGAAGAGCCGTCACTAAACATGGCACACCCAAGGTTCTAGAGGCCACACCTGCCTCCACCAAAGCTGACGGATAAACCAAAGAATGTTGATGAGCCGCCCGCTGAGCCGCCAGCTCGGCCTCCCGACGCACTTTGCCCTCATCCACCAAAGCCTGAGCATCGGCACGACCACGCATCGGGTCATGCCCTCGAGGCCGGTTACGACGTTGTTCCTGATTGTCCAGGGTTACCTCCACCCCCATCAGAGTCACCAAAGCCTCCAACAACTTTGTCAAAGATTGAGCCGGCGGGCGCGCAGTGCTGTTGGCACCAGCCGCCGCCGCAGCAGCCGCGCTAGAGGTCATAGCCACGGCGGTTGATGAACCAAGCACTGGCTGCGTACCGGCCATGAAGATTGCAACCCTGTTCGGCGGCTCATAGGGGTCCGGAATACTATCGCCATCGGAATAGCCCCCAAGCCGGTCGTCTTGCAGTTGGTATAATGAATTAGTCTCCCTATGGGCGACTCACCATCAGAGTAGATGGGTGACTCACCATCAGAGTAGATGGCTGTCTCACCACGAGACACAGATTCGTCCTCACCTTCCATTCCATGGACGAAGCCAATGAACGTGTGCTTCACGGCGGGTTGAACCTGAGCGGGTCATGCACGCTGAGTTATCTCGATGATGTCGGTGCAGGTGTCCAGCTCAGGGCCCGGTTCGTCAATCTTGCCGATGAAGACGTGGATTCCACCGAAGGGGACCCGGTACCCGTACTCGATTGAGCCAGCCTCGGGGCCCAGCCTGCATCGTCGATGTAGAGCTTGCCGCGACGACTTTTGGTCATCCGGCCCACAACGTATCCCTTGATCCCTTTGAAGCTGCCCTTCGAGAACTCGAAACTATCGTGCACTGGCCCCACGGTGGGCACCAAGTGTCGTGAAATTGTCACGTCAGATGTCCTAGCAGAAGGACTTAATCATGGAGCCATCGCAACTAGGTTAGCTTAAATGGGTTAAACAGGGCAAAGGACACAGAGAGTTTATACTGGTTCAGCCCCTTGCGGTGAAGGTAAAGGCCTACTCCAATTTGGGATTGTATTGCTTGGGTTTCGATTACCATGGAGCGAATACGCTTGACCTAGTTCTCGATCTCTTGTTTCTTGCCCTAAACCACTGCCGGGTCATCCCTTTATATACACAGGTTGACCCCCTAGCGTCTCACGGAGTCCTGACCGGCTCATACACAACGTGTCCGGCTCGGTGACTAACTACGCATGCCTTACAACACAAGTCATACATACATGGCGGTTCATCCTCCTGGGCCTTAAGTCTCCTCTAGGTCTTGGGCCGTCAATGGGCTCATATGATCCGCCATCTTCATTGGTAAACCGCCAGTGGTATGACCTGGCCCCTCCTAGGCGGTTCATACTCAATAGTTATATCCCCAACAGAACTGGTGCTACATCACCTCGTCTGTAAAGCACATTGGGTGAGCGGCTCCCCTGACTCGGGCCACGTCATGCCGGAGTTCGACTGCCATCCAGGCCCGGTGCTGCTCCCGAGCTCTATCATTTCGGTCGAGCCAAGCTTGGTATTTGTCCCACCTATTGGGAGGGTATCCTCTAGATCCGTAGATGGATCTTGTCTAGACTGTTCTAATATTCAGGTCGTGACATAGGTCATATGGGTCCTCATGCTCTATTGGCTCCTTTCCTCTCCTGCGGGGAGGTGTAGGTAGGTCTTCGGGGTTTCTAGCCGTTATGTCTCGTCCTTAAGGGGGGCGGTCGGGCTAGTCGCCCTGAGTACGTCTAGGTGATGCGGGCTCAAGGGCCTCATCGTCGAATTGTGGCAGCAATTTTCGTTTTGGGTAGCTTTTGGTCTGCTGCTCATAGCCACACCCTTCTCTGGCTGCTAGGACTTTTGTCCATTTGTCGTTGAGGGTGTCTTGTTTGGCCTTTAGCTGTTGCTTCTTCTTCTTTAGGCTTCATGCGGTGGTGATAAGTTGCCATTTAAACCCTTCTTGGTCCAGCGGATCTTTCGGGACGATGAAATCCTTGGCTCCGAGGCTGACCTCCTCTTCGGAGAGGGGGAGGTAGTTACTGTCCTTGGAGTCATTGAGGTCCTCGGTATTATACTGATCCTCGTGCTCCTCCGATTCATCAGGTTGTTGCTTGGGGGCAGCGGGGTCTCCAAGGTCTTCCATATTGTCTGGGGTGTTGTTTTCTCCGGTGCATGTATTGCTTTCCCTGCCCCTACGCCTCTTGGATCGTCGGCGATGTCTCCGGCGTTTGGGTGGCTCTTCACCGGGCTTGTCGCCATCTTTTCCGGGGGTTCCATCAATGTTCTTCCCATTGGTGTCGTCGCCCTTATCGTTAGGGGTGTCCACCATATAGAAATCATAGGTGGAGGTGGTCGTCCATCGTCCATTGACGGGAGGGGCAGTAGCAGTGTGGGCCATGGCTTCGATGTCCTCATCCATGTCTTCGGCTTCCTCATAGGCGTAGTCCAGCATGTCGGTTAAATCTTCGACAGTGGCTACTAAGTGGGTGGTGGGTGGGACGTAAAATTCCCTATGGACCGCCTCAAGACCCCTCAAGCGTAGGTTGAGGATGGGCTGCCTGCGATGATCATCATTTGGATCTGGCCTAGCGTCTTGTTTAATAGGGCGAGACTAGCCAGATTGGTATATGAGATTTCTTCGGAGTCAACCTCCGGTATGACGGTGGGGTGAGGGGTAAGTCCGGCCAGAGTTGACTCCCGGTCTTCAGACACGGAAGTTGCATCAAGGCTCAAAGCCGGATCCGAGGTAAGAGAGGTGAGTCCGGCCAGGGTTGACTCCCGGTCTTCGGACGCATGGAACGCATCCAGGCTTGAAGTTGGGTGCAAGGTAAGAGTCGACCCAGAGGTCGGGCCGGAAATAGATCTCGAAGTCAAAGCTTCAGGGCTTTCGGGCGCCTCAGATAGGGCTGAGAAACCGGTGAAGATCAGATATTCCCGAGCGCCGGCGACGTACTCTAGGTTACCGAACCTGATCTGGTGCTCGGGGGTGAAGTTGTCGACTTGGTCAAGATGACCAGTTGGATTGACGTGCAAAACGATGTCGCCGAACGCGAAGAGCTGTCCTGGGACAAAGATGTCCCTGGTACGGATGTTATCTCCGATGATTAGGTGAGCCATCGATCCTCTAGCGATCCGACAACAAAACTCTCAATGAAAGCACCAATGTTGGTGTCAAAACCAGCGAATCTCAGGCAGGGGGTCCCGAGCTGTGGATCTTGGATCAATGGGGAACAAGGGACGAAGGAGACGATGTTTACCGAGGTTCGGGCCCTCTCGAAGAGGTAAAATCCTACGTCGTGCTTGATTATATTAAGGTGTATAGGACGATTACAGAGTTGATCTACCACGAGATCGTATGAACTAAACCCTAGGTAAGTAGGATGATGGTTGTTGTTCTAGCCCCTACGGACTAAAAACCCCTAGTTTATATAGACACCAGGGGTACTAGGGTTACACATGGTTGGTTACAATGAGGAAATAAACATGTCGATTCTCTCATCTTTACTTGGAGGACACACCAAGACTTCGAGGGTTTCCTGTCCAGACACGGAGTCGCCTTATAGCTTGACCTTGCAGTAGTCGTACAGTATCCATTATCCGGCCCATAAGAGATAGGCCGACAGCCCGAGGACCCCCTTGACCAGGATTCCCTCACCTATAGGAGGCCTCTTATTCATCATAATTTCTATTAATTCACTATTACCAGAACTCATAACAATTCTATTACAACCCATGGATTCAGCTAAGAACAAACCATGCTTGAGAGCGAGAGCTTCAGCCGAAAGAACATCTTGAACCATATCCAAACCTACCTGGTGCACTCTATATAAGCCAAGAGGGAAGCCCCGGGTTGGAGATGGAACATCGACATTGTACCTTACACCAAGAGCTAAGAACACCACATAAGTAGTGTATTACCTCCACCGCGGAGGGCTCGAACCTGTATAATTGCTTGAGTGTACTCTCATTCGCACCGTTCGGTAGATACATTTGTCTCTACATTCCTACCCCCTAGTATTGTCAGGATTATATCCAAGACAATCGGCATTGGATGGCTTCCAGCATCCGGACAACTGCGTCTGGACGAATACTACTGGTTTGAGGGTCGGCGTTGGAGATGCACTCAGTAAAGGTTGTACTACTACATAGCCTTTAGGGCCAGTTCTTTTGGGCGATTCTCCCAGAATCGCCCCCCTCCCCAGCTTCTCTCAGAATCGTCACTCTATTTTTTTTACAATCTTTACCTACTAATAAACCAGGTATGGCTTCTGGTCGTCCGTCGTGGAGGTTTTGCAAAAAAGTCCCCGCGTTTCTTCAAAATCAACCCGCAGTCCTATTATTACATTCGAGCCGAATCGGTGCGGGTGAGAAAAAAAAACGACCCGAGACCCACGACCTTACTTTCCGTCTCCACCAACAGTGCGCCGCCGCCCCCTGCTATGCCGCCGCGCGCCGCCACCACCGGGCCCCGCCCCTCCGCCTTGCGCCACCGTCCCGTGCCACACCGCCGTGCGCCGCCACCACCGCCCCCCGCCCCTCCGCCGTGCGTCGCCATTGCCGACCAACGCCGCCGCTCCCACCCCTACCCGACGTGCCTCCACCCCTGTGGCTTTCCACTGCCGGCGACAATCAACGTCGGCGCCGCACCTTCCCCAACTCATCTTTCCCCTCTCTATCACTGCCGCTCTCCATCGACCGACCAACTCCCTCGAGGTAGCACCTCCCGATCCTCCTCTGTTTGTGTGTGTGTGCTCGATCTGGATCCACCCCTTTCATGGGTGCAACATAGAGGAGAGACCCCCTTTTCAGTAATTAGGTTAATTTTTCAATTAGCTCATAAACATGATGTCTGTACAATTTTGAGGATGATGCACATTGTTGCTTCTCATACTACTGAGAATCGAATGACTCCATCAGCAGTTGTTGCTTGTATGTCTCCTCTCTTGCTGCATCCACTTCTAGCAGGTGAATGTGAGATGGAAGATGACATAGACATGATTGATGACAATTCTGCTGAGCTTATAGCTGCTGCAAATGCTAATATTGGTGGCACGAGGCTGGCGGGTGCGACATGGCCGACGCCGGTGAGAGAATAGAGAGATGAGCGGCGGAGAAAAGAGATGATGGGAAGAAGATGGGAGGCTAGAGGGAGAGAGAAGGGAGCGGTGGTCCTGATGCTGCTCGCCGGTGGCTAGCCGGAGTTGCAGCCCCTTGCATCATGTGGTCACGCCAAGCCCCAGGTCATCTTGCGATTGCTGACCCGCGACCTCTTTCTTTCCCTTGTAGAACATTAGTTTTCGTCCTGTCTTACAGATGCATTCAGGTGTAGCTTTTCAATCTTTCAAATTAGAGTTTTTGGTTGATATGTACATATTGGAATTTCCTTGCTATGCCATGAACCTATGTAGCTACTAGCTTTCTGGGTACTACCTGTAGTTGGAGGCATTTTTTTCTGAATTGTATTCAGTAAATATTACTTTATCCATACATAGTTGGCATAAAACTGATGCACAATCTTGTGTTAGACTTCCTGCAATAGAAAACACTGCCCCCAAAAAACATCTTCCGGAGTTGGAGCAAACCCATACATCAGAGTCTTAGGTATTTTATTTTCTGACCAAGTTATGATTCTTATTGCAAAATCAAATTATGAGCTATTTCTTACTCAGTTTCATCTAGGTTTCTATCAATTATTATATTTCTTTTGAATTTCCCTTTGCGCGTATTTGTTTTCTGAGTTAAGTTGAGCTGAATGCAGCTGCTGGTCATACTTTAAACACATCTCAATTTCGTCTGTGCTCAACATTGGTGTCTTGCCGTTCTGCCGAAGTCATGGAAATCTCGTTGTTCTGCCAACCTGGCCGGAATTTCTCCGCACTGCCGACTTCATCGGAATTACATCCACCCATGTAGGCAAGGTACATCATTTAAACTGCTCGAGTAATACTTCATCAGACAAACTAATCTGGCTGCATATTTACAGTATGGTGATGGTGGTTTTACACTGTCCTATAGATTTTGAATTTACAGTATGGTGATGGTGGATTTACACTGCCCTACAGATTTTGCAATTTATTGTAGTAGCTCCATATAGTGTGTCATTGTTGTTCGTACAGTGAATTCATATAGAATGCTTGATCACATGAATTTGTCTGAATGTATATTAGAGTTTCCTGGTGTTTAATTTATAATACATTGATGATGGATTTATGGTCCTATAGCTTCTGTAAATTTTAGTAGTTCTTTTGTGACTGTTGTTTTTACAGTGAGCTGATAGTGAATTTTCCAGTGGCCACCTCTTTCTGAGATCACCATCACTACCTAGCACTCTGATTTTGCTATAACTGTTGTCCTTCTAATAGGTACTATACTTTCTCTTTCTACTTCTTTTGTTTTGCCATGTTTGTTACAGTTCATTGTGATTCTTTAATATTCATGGTTCCTCTTCTTGTTTGCTGCTCTCGATGCTCAAATATAAGTCGAAGAATTCTTGTCCTTCTCTTGTGTTGAACTCCATTTCCAGGTGTGGCATTATAATGCTCTTAGTGTTCCTGACATTTCCTTCGTGGGCTACAGTATTTCCATTTTCCAATAAATTCTCAATACCCTCTTCATTTAAATACTCATCTTCCTTTTTAGTCTACCGTAACTGATGGTTATCCATGCTTTTCTTAGCTTCATTATTACTCTCTTTATGTCCCACACATATGGCACATTGTCTGAAGTGTATGAATTTCCTCGTAACATGATGGATCCTTCATCTTCAGCTAACCTGCTACAAGTGTATGCTTTCTTTTCCTTTTTCAGGAATTTTGTTGCTGATGCAACCTGAATATGTGTTTACATTTAAGTTTCTACTTGATGTTTCTTAATTACCTTGTCTAAGCTTAGATTGTCGAGAAGTCCTACTTTCCAGGGATTTGAAGAAGCTGGATCAATACTGGCTTCATCTCCTTGTGTTTGTTGCGGGACCTAGAAACATGGTACAAGGTTAGTTCTTTAAAATAAATTAAAAGAAGCTTTCTATAGCTTGCTGCCTTGCTGTACATTTCTGTAACTTACAGTTTCACGGTTATACAGTCCTGTATCATCAAACTGGTTTTGTGTAGCATCTTGTCCGTCCTGGTAGTTGAGTCAGTTATTTTCTGTGAATTGTTCCTGTTTCAAGCAACTTCATATCCTTGATAATGTCATGAGAATTTCAGGTTTTCTTCCAAAAGTGTTGTGAAGAAAACAAAATTGTCAATAACCTGGAGAAGGTCGTGAGAGTACTGACGTGGCGGTGTTGCTTTTTGGGCCCTTCCATTGTTTGCTCATGGATCATAGAGCGCATAGGTCATACATAACGTGCCATGTTTGTAGTGCCTGTATTTTCAGTCAAGTTATTATTTTCCGTTTGTGTCTGATTGTTAATGGTTGGCATATTTGATTGAAGGCCAATTCAATTTCAGTCGATTGTAATATAGACACTCCCTTTTTTAATACCAAAGTGTTCTCTATGTACGTGAAGTGTCTATGTAAGTGCTTTGTTTGGGCCAAGCCCAAATAATGAAAAATACAAGAATAACGATTCCCGACCAAACAACAAACTTATATATCTAAAAAAACTCAATTTAGTAAAAATAGTTTTATAATAAGTACACCGTTATATATATTCACACTTCCTAAAAACCGATCAAAATTGCCAAAAGTTGTTCCATTTAAAAAATGCATTTACAAATGCTAAAACAAAACTCACTATTTTCTATTTTTTAATAAAGTATTTGTTTTTATCAAGAAAAACCTTTTTTTTTGAAAGGAAAAAAAGAAAACTGGTTCGGAGACTATTCCATGAACTACTCTTCAATCAGAAGAATGCCAAATTGGCTTCTTAACGAAAAAATTCAACCGAGAAGCAATAATCAGTGCAACATTAATATAGACATTTATTAGAACTAGATATAAATAATGGTGTGTAATGACAAAGAACTTCTTTAGGACTTTGCGAAGTATAAGGTTTGCTGGGTGTGTCGTTTGGTAAACAAAGTTGCCCATATTTAACTAAGGAAGGTTTTATGAATAAGCTTTGTAAAACATGGTTCCATGTCCCACCGGTGTGAGTTATCATGTTGATTAATAAATCACAGCTCAAGCCCGTTGCAACGCACGGGCATTTGTACTAGTCCTAACTAATTAGACCTTAGCTAGGTAGGATTGTAAAAAAAAATGAAGTGACAATTTTGGGAGAAGCTGGGGAGGGGGCGATTCTGGGAGAATCGCCCAAAAGAACCGGGCCTTACTTTCTTCTGTAAATTCGTTTTACATACATTATGACCCTGCCTTTTTTGTATAATTAACTTTGTGCGTAAAACTCTACTTAGTCAGGCAGACCTAATAATTGTATGAGTACCCACAAAAAAAATAGTCATTCTATGTGTTACTTGAGAAAAGAATTCAATAAATATAGCAATATGATCATATACTAACCAAAATTGTCAGCGGTTCCCTGTCAACATATAACATTTCACAGTAATACTTAATCTATACGCGCATAGCATGCGCCAAGGAAACAAATCTAATGTACAATGCTAGATGTTTAGGGAGGTGTTTAGAAAAATAAACCTAATTTTTTAAAGCACCAGCGTCTATTTCTACGGGAGACACGCCTAATTAAGCGTCTATCATCTATAAATAAGCATCGGTGCTTAAAAAAATTGTGTTATGTCTCTAAGCACCTCCCCTAAACGTCTTGCATTGTATAAAGCCTTATATTAAAAATGAATAGATGTTTGTAGAATTCTCCAACGAAAACACTAGGCGGGCTTTTCCACAGGCACGCTCTTTTTGGTGCTAGTTATATACTAGCCATACCTATGTGGCGGCACGCCGCACCCAGTTGATATGTGATGTATTCTTATTGTATGAAGTAAATTTCAAATTAAAGTAACAATTCTATGTAGATAAAGTTGTATTCTCAAAAAAGGAAGTAATGCATAGAAGCAAACTAGGAATGATACATTTATTGTCATGATGTTTGATGCATCTTAGAAAAGCATAAACAAACAGAGAGTACACATTGACACTTTTCTAAAAATACTAAACGCATACTTTATTTATGGTCTATACCATTCTAGTTTTATTTCTAGTCTACATCATTCTAGTGACGTCTCATAAAAATAAGACAACTTTGGCCAAAATTAAATTTAGAGTCATATCATTCTCAAATTAAACATCAAATTTAATCAACACATCATAAAACCTGAATATATCTCGTCAGTTCAATTTTATCAAGAACAATGACATATTTTAGTCCGTCATATTTTAGGTTTAAAACAGTCCAAAAACAGAAAATTTAAACTTAAAATTCACCGAAAATAGACAAAGGAAATGCCAAAAATATTTTGGCCCTAGTAGTCCAGTAGCTAAAACCCAGACAAAAAATCATTTCTACCGGGGTGAGATGACTTGGGGCTAGAGCCCATGGCAATAAATGGCCCATTAACGCCTGAAGGCCTATTCGAAGTTCTGGGTCATTGCCAGCCGTCCGATTTGATCACGTCGCTAGCGGACGGAAGAAATCGTGGCCCTAGCTAACCCTAGCTCATCTATCTCCTTCCTAACCCAATTTTCCCATTCTCGTCGAGAAAGGCGACGGCGGGGACGACACACTCTCTTCCGCTTTCACAACAACACGGTGGTTGTGCTCGTCGGAGCGGCATGCCGTGGACCGAGTCCGCTACTCCTCCGTTGAGCACGACTACTGGTTGCGCGCTCATGCGGGGCGGCGAGGGGCAGGAGATCCACGTTGTGCAGTTCCATTTGGGGTGACGGCGGCGAGCGCGACGCGGAGACCAAGCGATCTTTTATCCATGATCAAGGCGGCGACGTTCTCTCCAGTTGGAGGTGATGTTGTCGCGACATCCTCGCCCTCGCATAGCGGTGAGCGGTACGCGATTGCTGAAGGAAAAAACAATATTGTTGCGCTTTAGGTAAGCTCGTCATCCTTATTCATTTCCATTTTGTTCATTTTGCTGAAATCAAATCTAATTTGGGAATTAGGGTTCATCCAAATGGGCGAATTTTGCTAGGGTTTTGGATTTTGGTTATTCCTTCACTTTTTGTACTCTTGATCCACTTTCTTCTAATTTTCTAATCCAACACAGAATAATAAAACATGACCAATTTTAATTTTAAATAGGATGGATGAGGTATTAGTGGATGGTGTTTTATTTTGAGGTGAATTACTGAGTGGGATGGCCACACTTTTCTATACGTTCATTGACTCATTGATAGAATTAAACTGGTTCTCTTTCAAGTAACACATGGAATGAGAATCATACGGTGACACAAGAGAATATCTAGAGCACTAAGGCTCAACTTTGTATACACTAAAAGAACTTCACAAAACAGAGATAGCAGAAACAAGCATGGATCCCCCCCAACAAACTTCACAATGATATTTGAAGTACTATCACAAGGCTTCTTGTATACAATATCTTTCTCGCCAGCAATAACATGTACTTTGTGAAAATTTAACCAATTTAGGAACGTATCCAATATAAATCTATTAGGTAGACTCCATAAGAAAAAAAACAGGTTAAGACCAAATGTTACTTAAAACTAGATAAATTTTCTCATTAAATTGGGGGTCCTTATATGTTAATCTAAACCAACTAAGAAGTGCCCGGCAATGAAGAGATAGCAAAAGTTGGTGAGAGATCTCCAAAAGCAGGATGAAATACTCAAATTGCTAAATCAGGAAGGTCAAAAGAAGTGTCACATAATTAAAAGATGTCTGGAAAGAAAACACTAACATACTGAAGCAAATGAGAGATATTGAAAGTGAGATAATGTACTCAATTTGCTAAATTTTAAAAGATGGACAATTGCGTAAATTAAGAAAGACAATGTTCAATGCAATCCATCTTTTAACATGTGAACACTTGCATTGGTTGCAGAAAACAACTGATTATTTTATGGGGGAAAGGAGAAAGTAAACATCAATATAAAGAATGTACATTGGTATATTACTACCTTTTTTGCCAATTAACATACATGAAGCACACCAGTACTATGAATTATAACCTTTCACATTTCTAGTACTAGATTTACCAAGGAAGAGAGCAAAATAATTTATGAGCTTCCCTTGCTAATCTTCTCCGGGGCCGATACTATTGCTCTGCCTCTCTCCCTCCTCAGATGAATTCATCAACAAGGTCGCATTAGAAGCAACACATTGCCCACATTCTTAACTATCCAGGGACAGATTAACCACATTATGAAGTGGGTATAATATAACTACTGTTGCTCTGTGCCTCTTCCTCCCTCGTCCTTAGTGTTTTGGGCATTTGATGATTGTTAGAATCAATATTGCTTGGAGCTAAATTATGCTTGTAGTGGGCTAGGATAGAGCTAGCGAAAGTCACCAAGTACGAGATTAAAGAGGTCGGGATGAAATGAATATGAGAAAAAGAATGACCACACTCGAAATTGAAGATTGGTTCTCCAGAAATGGCACAACACTCAAAGATTCAATATTCACGTGTTTGCCCACCACAACTTTTTCTATCATGCAAAACAACTCTCCCATGCTACAAAATAAACAACATGGGATCAATCTATTCAAAAGCTATGCAGTTGGACAGTGTTTCCTTATTCAAAGATGTGTAAATCATTATAAAAGTTAAAGTTAAAACTGAGACTTTCAAAGGCATCTCATTAGTTCCAAATATGAAGTCAACCACGACACAAAAAAATTGCAAAGTGCATGCAACCATTGTACCCTACCCCGCGTAAATTGCCAAGAGGTCCAAAATATTTCAGAGAGAGAGAGAGAGAGATTTCGGCGGGATGTAGAGTTTCTTGAAAACAAGACACCACAGTCATAGAAGCACTAATGCAATCCTTGACCCTTGTTTTATCACTATAAACACCAAATTAGCATTATTATTTCTTCCACACTAAGGGCGCGACACATTGTAGAGTAATTCTTGAAAAATACACTACAGATAATGGAGAAGGATGTTTCCTCTCCTTTGTTTAAGCAATGAGTACATTTGCTTGTTTATTAGGCCCTTCTCAATGTTCCATGGGTGTACAGGTGCTAAGCATGCCACATAGGTAAAAAAATATGATGTGGCAAAATAGTTAAGAGGAGAGAGGGGAGTTTGGTGACCCCAGGAAGAACCAATGCCAAGCGCGCAAACCTATGCAAAGCACTTAAATGAAAGAAGTTTGCCCAATGAATGAAAGACTTTAGTTGTTAAACAATTAAATGAAGGAAGCTTAACACCAACAAACTAAGCATCTATGCATTGGGGACATTGGTTGCTAGACTTTTTAATGCATCTAGCACCCCATCTTAGCACTTGTGCATTGGAAGAGGCCTTAGCATATTAGTTTATTTCGGAGAATTATTTCAATCTAGTATGAGGGACTAGGATACAAAAGTGAAAATTAGGATATAACGCCTATATTATAACTACAAAAAGGAAGCAAATCAGAAGGGGTAGAAGTAGGGAAGCCTACCTTTTTTTGAAGACATATCTTATGCAACAAGATTAGCAACTTTAGTGTTGGTACACTATTTTTCAGACTACCAATTTTTAGTGGACGATTTTCCAGACTAGCAACTTCAGTGAGACAGACACAATATAATGTAAAATTCAATTGGTTAAATAATATAGAAATCCGTATCTTCTTTATGAAGCTGAAATTGAGATTACCAAAACTGATTTGTGTTTTCAGGTTCCGCTAGCGTAAAGATTTCATTTATAAACTGATTCTTCTTCAACAACCAACTAAACTTCGAATAACCTCCTAGAATCTGTTCATAGGCTTGATATATCCAACAGCCACAATGCAAAACATACTATTTCCATTCAACTACTTTCACTTGCTCATTATCTAATACATAAAAACAATTGCCAACCTTTTCCTAACTGAAGCAGATTAGCAACAGTTCAGTTTCAGTAAACAACCACACACTAGTCCCATAGCTCTCCCCCCATCTGATGTACTACTCTCAAGGTGAAATTTCAACAGTCCTCCCAAGGTCATTAGCTCATGCATGTATTATTTAATTCGACAAATGGATTCATCACATATGCACAACCGTGTTTAAACACAGTATTAGTTTCCATTGCATGACAAATAAAATTTCTACCTGATGCACCAACTTGACACGATGGAGGTTGAGCAATTTTACCTGTATCTTCGGTGAGCGACGGGCTGTTACAATCTGAAGTGTGAAACTTAATTGAATCTTCCAATCAACGCAACATTTGCAACTACAAGTGTATCCAAGAATCACGCGCTCCCTAGCGAGGTCGCTGGCATCAAGTGCATTTGCAACTGCGTGACGATGACCCTATCGTGCCATAGCAGTTGCATAAGAGATTATTGTCTCCACTGCATACGCCATCGCAATATGCACAGTGCTGATCAATCAATCCATACTCAAAGAAAAAAAGGGGAACCCACGCTGGAAGAGCCTTTGCATCTGCTCACCCACGTTAGTGGGGCAGTTGGAGATATTCCTTAGTTGTGTCTCGCCCCAAAACATGGCCATGCAAGCTCGGGCCGGCAGAGCGCGGGGATGCCGCCATGTGAGGTTGATGCGTCCTGCAGGCGCGGGGACACGGGAGGCAACTGCCACCCGAGCACGAGGATGCGTCCCTCGGCTGCGTGGATGAACACATATGCGGGCGCTACGATTGCGCGTCGCGGTAGCTCGTCAGCAACGTGCACCCGGGTGCACACAATTGGCGCACACGACGCAAAAAAGGGCGCCGCCGCCTAATGCCATGGCTGACCAAGAGGGGGGTGAAGACGCGGATGTGGCCGCCACTCGCCAAGAAGGCCATGAACGCGCGTGCACACGATGCCGTCGTTGACATTGGGAGAAGGGAGGGAAGAGCGATGTGACGCCCGGATAATTAAGCTACAGTAATCCCACGCTAATGATGTCACGTCACCACGGTTAACCTCGCGATGATTCGAAACTGTTTCAAAATTGAAATTCAAATTAATGTTAACAATAAAAAAAAATCAAAAGTTAAAACAAAAATGTTCGGGGGGGTGCCATAAATTGCATATGTAAATATGGTGCAACAAACACATTATTATAAAATTCCTAGATATTTTATAGTGGTTGGAAACAACAAAACAATTAAATAAAAAGAAAAGCAGAACCTAATTAAACTGAAAAGAGAAGCCTCCCACTGGGCCAGTCGGCCCACCTGTTAGCCAGGCCGGTCCAACCGGCCCAACCGGCCTCGCCCACTCCCCTGGCCTATAACCCCTGTGGGCGACCAAACCCTAACCTCCACCGACAACCCTCCCCCCCCCCACTCGCCCCCACGTCTCCCTCGCTTCCCCCCACTCTTTCGTTCTCTTCCCCCGATCTGGATCGAGGTCGGGGGCAGGGACCCGAAGCCGATGCGCCCCGTGGCGCCACCCACCGCGGGTCGGCTGATCCTCCTCCGCCGGACGGCCGCATCGCCGCCCCGCATCCGTCTCCATCCATTCGTCGCCGCGGACCCCGATCCCGTCGCCCCCATCGCTCGCCCTGACTCCGTCGCCACCCACCGCCACCTCACTGACGCCGCCCGCGCGGCCCCGCCGTCGCCCGCCTCCTCAACCTCCCTCCTGCGTGGATCCGGTCGGGGGCAATCGACGCCCCCGATGCCCTGCGCCGACGCCGGACCACCCCGCCGGAGTCACCCCGCCAACCGCCGTCGTCGGCGCCGCCTCCCCGTCTACGTCGCCCGTCCCCATCCTCCGCCTCGCCATCCACCCCGAGCCCGCGGCCCTCCCTGACCGGCCCACTGTGAGCCGCCGTCTCCCCTCCCTTTCTCTGTTTCGCCCGTTGGCCACCGTGGCCGTGCTATGCCCGGCGCGCCCACGGCCAGAGCCAACCCGCTCGCCGGTGCGCCCTGGCCCTGGACGCACGCTCCCGTCGAGCCTAGTCGCAGCCGCCCACGCTCGTCATCCCGTCTGGCCTGGTAGCGCCGCCCTACTCCCCGGCCCGCGCGGCTCGTCACCGCACCATCCACGGCCTCTTGCCGCCCGCTCCCCTCCACGGTTGCCCGCGGCGCCCAGTGGCCTCGTCCCACTCGGGCGTGCCACGCCCGCGCCCGTGGCCCGTAACCGCAAGCACCAGCGCCCGTTTGGCCTGATAGGCCACTGCCATTCAGGGCCCACGCCCTTGAAACGTTAAAAAAAAGGAATTAAAAATAATAATAATAATAATAATAATAATGAATTTTAATTAATTAACTAATTAGTTAACTAAAATTAATTAACTTTGCCAATCCTGTTTGGTTAACCTAATTAACTATTGTTAATTAATTAAACAATAATTAGATTAGTTAGATCCTAATTAAAATAAACAGAGTATGACATGCGGGGCCCACACGTCAGGTTGACCATGTCAACTCTGTTGACTGCTGACGTCAGCATGACATCATGCTGATGTCATTAATTCATTTTCGAATTAATTAAATAATTAATTAAATTCCAGAAATTAATAAAATCTTTAGAAAATCATATCTTTTAATTCGTAACTCGGATTAAAATATTTTCAATATGAAAGTTGCTCAGAACGACGAGACGAATCCGGATATGTAGCCCGTTCGTCCGCCACACACCCCTAGCATACCGAACACGCAACTTCTCCCTCCGATACCTCTGCCCGAACACGCGAAACACCGAGGATACTTTCCCGGATGTTTCCCCCCTTCGTCGATATCACCTACCACTACGTTAGGTCACCCCTAGCACCGCATATTGCCGCGTCTTGCTTTGTGTTACATTTGATTGCTCTGTTATTTATTGTGTTCCCCCTTTGTTACTTCTTTCCGGTAGACTCTGAGACCGATGCCGATGTCCGTGTGTTCGACTACACCGAAGATGACCCCCCC